>NW_024534483.1:0-21166 GCF_016097555.1 Gigantopelta aegis
AGTTGATACCACAGTGACGAGATGGAAGATAGATGTCGGCACAGTGACGAGATGGAAGATAGCTGTCGGACATCATGACATGAAGCATTTTAATGGTAAGTTACCTCCCTTGTTGATTTTTGATAGTTTGGTTTATAATTGTTTTTGGTGAAGAATTGTATTACAATTGAAAGATATTTATTTATCAGTGCATTGGTTACAGATCTAAAAGACATACATCTCTATTATTAGCAAGAAGTATCAAATAAAAGATCCCTTGCTGCCTGTCGTAAAAGAGTAGCCTATGTGGCGACAGCGGGTTTCCTCTGAAAAAACAGTGTCAGAATGACCATATGTTTGACGTCCAATAGCCGATGATAAGATAAAAAATCAATGTGCTCTAGTGGTGTCGTTAAATAAAACAAACTTTACTTTTTACTTTACCTTGATAGTTCGTTTTATGATTGTGTGCCTTACTGCAAACGTACGTATATACTGTCTTTTACTCTACACAAACTTAAAAAAGAAAACCAGGTCCTCGTGTTGTGTTGAGACAAAGCTTGATGAGTTTAGGTTGTTTGTAAATGGTAAACATTTCAGATGGTGAATACTGATGCGTGTAAAAATAGGTTCATTTATAAATGTTATGCCATTTCTCTTCACATTAGCTAAACTTTGGTTGTTGAGTATATTATTATTGTTGAGGAATGTTTTCTACGTTTGTTTTGTTGTTGTTTTTTAGCTGACGTGTGGAATCAAGAGAGGGACGATGTCTATCATCGGGCTGATGAAGGCATGGTTACGAGAGTTAGAAGACTTCATCAACATCCTTGTGACAGAAGGAAGTTCTATTATATTATATTATATTATTATTTAGGTTAGGTTTTTAGGTTTAGGTTTAGGTTTAGGTTTAGGTTTAGGTTTAGGTTAGGTTTAGGTTAGGTTTAGGTTAGGTTATCTTAGCTTAGGTAATGTTATATAATGTTATGTTATGTTATGTGAAATGTTGATGTACAATTATTGAATGAAGTTTGTCAATTTGACAGCAAATTTTTTCCTCGTGCATTCAGTTCGAATTGTTCAGCCCGAAAAGATCAATAGTTGTTGTCTGTCCATCCGTCCGTCCGTTTCTACCGTAATTGCGAGAGATAGGAGATAGTTACCGCCGTGCTGGTGACAGCTAATGTTATGTTATGTTATGTTATGTTATTATGTTATGTTATGTTATGTTATGTTATGTTATGTTATGTTATGTTATGTTATGTTATGTTATGTTATGTTATGTGAAATGTTATGTTATGTGAAATGTTATGTGAAATGTTGATGTACAATTATTGAATGAAGTTTGTCAATTTGACTGCAATTTTTTCCTCGTGCATTCAGTTCGAATTGTTCCGGCCGAAAAGATCAATAGTCGTCGTCTGTCTGTCCATCCGTCCGTCCGTCCGTTTCTACCGTAATTGTGAGAGATAGGAGACAGTTACCGCTGTGCTGGTGACAGCTAGAGATGTAGCTGTCAAACATAGATTTCTTACGTTAATAAGTAAACTTATGACATGTGTATTTAATGGTTAATCACAAAATGTAAATGTTTATTTGGATGTATCTTTTCCTGAACAGTTTCCTGAACAATTTCTTCTCTCTGTTTTAGTTCTTCAGTTGATACCACAGTGACGAGATGGAAGATAGATGTCGGCACAGTGACGAGATGGAAGATAGCTGTCGGACATCATGACATGAAGCATTTTAATGGTAAGTTACCTCCCTTGTTGATTTTTGATAGTTTGGTTTATAATTTTTTTTGGTGAAGAATTGTATTACAATTGAAAGATATTTATTTATCAGTGCATTGGTTACAGATCTAAAAGACATACATCTCTATTATTAGCAAGAAGTATCAAATAAAAGATCCCTTGCTGCCTGTCGTAAAAGAGTAGCCTATGTGGCGACAGCGGGTTTCCTCTAAAAAAACAGTGTCAGAATGACCATATGTTTGACGTCCAATAGCCGATGATAAGATAAAAAATCAATGTGCTCTAGTGGTGTCGTTAAATAAAACAAACTTTACTTTTTACTTTACCTTGATAGTTCGTTTTATGATTGTGTGCCTTACTGCAAACGTATATATACTCAACAAACTTAAAAAAGAAAGCCAGGTCCTCGTGTTGTGTTGAGACAAAGCTTGATGTTGTTTGTAAATGGTAAACATTTCAGATGGTGAATACTGATGCGTGTAAAAATAGGTTCATTTATAAATGTTATGCCATTTCTCTTCACATTAGCTAAACTTTGGTTGTTGAGTATATTATTATTGTTGAGGAATGTTTTCTACGTTGTTTTGTTGTTGTTTTTTAGCTGACGTGTGGAATCAAGAGAGGGACGATGTCTATCATCGGGCTGATGAAGGCATGGTTACGAGAGTTAGAAGACTTCATCAACATCCTTGTGACAGAAGGAAGTTCTCTTATATTATATTATATTAGGTTAGGTTTAGGTTTAGGTTTAGGTTTAGGTTTAGGTTTAGGTTTAGGTTTAGGTTTAGGTTAGGTTATCTTAGCTTAGGTAATGTTTTAGGTTAGGTAAATGTTTATTTGGATGTATCTTTTCCTGAACAGTTTCCTGAACAATTTCTTGTTATGTTTTAGTTTTGTTGATACCATGTTGATGTATGTCGGCAATTATTGAATGAAGTTTGTCACATTTGACATGAAGCATTTTTTTTCCTGTTGATTTTGCATTCAGTTCGAATTGTTCAGCCCGAAAAGATCAATAGTTGTTGTCTGTCCATCCGTTACCGTCTAAAAGACATACATCGTATTATTGCGAGAGATCAAATAAGATAGTTACTGCCGTGCTGGTGAGTAGTATAATGGTTACAGTTATGTTATGTTATGTTATGTCAGAATGATTTATGTTATGTTATGTTATGTTATGTGTTATGTTATGTTATGTTTTATGTTACAAACTTTACTTTTTATTTACCTTGATAGTTGTTTTATGTTATGTGCCTTAATGTTATGTTATGTGAAATGTTATGTGAAATGTTTGTACTATTATTGAATGAAGTTTGTCAATTTGACTGCAATTTTTTCCTCGTGCATTCAGTTCGAATTGTTCGGCCGAAAAGATCAATAGTCGTCGTCTGTCCATCGTCAAAGTCCGTCCGTCCGTCCGTTTTCTACCGTAATTGTGAGAGATAGGAGACAGTTACCGATGTGCTGGTGACAGCTAGAGATGTAGCTGTCAAACATAGATTTCTTACGTTAATAAGTAAACTTATGACATGTTTATTTAATGGTTAGGTTACAAAATGTTTTGTTTATTTTGATTTCTTTTCCTGAACAGTTTCCTGAACAATTTCTTCTCTCTGTTTTAGTTCTTCAGGTTAGACGTGATGGAGATAGATGTCGGCACAGTGACGAGTGGAAGATAGCTGTCGGACATCATGACATGAAGCATTTTATGTTAAGTTATGTTTGATTTTTGATAGTTTGGTGTAGGTTTAGGTTTTTTTTGGTGAAGTTTGTAATTTGAAAGCAAATTTATTTATGTTATGTGCATGTTGGTTACATTATTGAATGAAGTTTGTCAATTTGACAGCAAATTTTTTTCCTCTCAGTTCGAATTGTTCAGCCCGAAAAGATCAATAGTTGTTGTCTGTCCATCCGTCCGTCCGTTTCTACCGTAATTGCGAGAGATAGGAGATAGTTACCGCCGTGCTGGTGACAGCTAATGTTATGTATGTTATGTTATGTTATGTTATGTTATGTTATGTTATGTTATGTTATGTTATGTTATGTTATGTTATGTTATGTTATGTTATGTTATGTTATGTTATGTTATGTGATGTTATGTTGAAATGTTATGTTATGTGAAATGTAAACATTTATGTGAAATGTTGATGTACAATTATTGAATGAAGTTTGTCAATTTGACTGCAATTTTTTCCTCGTGCATTCAGTTCGAATTGTTCCGGCCGAAAAGATCAATAGTAGTCGTCTGTCCATCCGTCCGATCCGTCCGTCCGTCCGTTTCTACCGTAATTGTGAGAGATAGGAGACAGTTACCGCCTGTGCTGGTGACAGCTAGAGATGTAGCTGTCAAACATAGATTTCTTACGTTAATAAGTAAACTTATGACATGTGTATTTAATGGTTAATCACAAAATGTAAATGTTTATTTGGATGTATCTTTTCCTGAACAGTTTCCTGAACAATTTCTTCTCTCTGTTTTAGTTCTTCAGTTGATACCACAGTGACGAGATGGAAGATAGATGTCGGCACAGTGACGAGATGGAAGATAGCTGTCGGACATCATGACATGAAGCATTTTAATGGTAAGTTACCTCCCTTGTTGATTTTTGATAGTTTGGTTTATAATTGTTTTTGGTGAAGAATTGTATTACAATTGAAAGATATTTATTTATCAGTGCATTGGTTACAGATCTAAAAGACATACATCTCTATTATTAGCAAGAAGTATCAAATAAAAGATCCCTTGCTGCCTGTCGTAAAAGAGTAGCCTATGTGGCGACAGCGGGTTTCCTCTAAAAAAACAGTGTCAGAATGACCATATGTTTGACGTCCAATAGCCGATGATAAGATAAAAAATCAATGTGCTCTAGTGGTGTCGTTAAATAAAACAAACTTTACTTTTTACTTTACCTTGATAGTTCGTTTTATGATTGTGTGCCTTACTGCAAACGTATATATACTCAACAAACTTAAAAAAGAAAACCAGGTCCTCGTGTTGTGTTGAGACAAAGCTTGATGAGTTTAGGTTGTTTGTAAATGGTAAACATTTCAGATGGTGAATACTGATGCGTGTAAAAATAGGTTCATTTATAAATGTTATGCCATTTCTCTTCACATTAGCTAAACTTTGGTTGTTGAGTATATTATTATTGTTGAGGAATGTTTTCTACGTTGTTTTGTTGTTGTTTTTTAGCTGACGTGTGGAATCAAGAGAGGGACGATGTCTATCATCGGGCTGATGAAGGCATGGTTACGAGAGTTAGAAGACTTCATCAACATCCTTGTGACAGAAGGAAGTTCTGTTATATTATATTATATTATTAGGTTAGGTTTAGGTTTAGGTTTAGGTTTAGGTTTAGGTTTAGGTTTAGGTTTAGGTTTAGTAGGTTAGGTTAGGTTTTAGTTAGGGTTTAGGTTAGGTATAGGTTACAGTTTATGTTATGTTATGTTATGTTGAAATGTTGATGTACAATTATTGAATGAAGTTTGTCAATTTGACAGCAAATTTTTTCCTCGTGCATTCAGTTCGAATTGTTCAGCCCGAAAAGATCAATTTGTTGTCTGTCCATCCGTCCGTCCGTTTCTATTGTAATTGCGAGAGATAGGAGATAGTTACCGCCGTGCTTTCTTATGTTATGTTAATTATGTTATGTTATGTTATGTTATTGTATGTTATTATGTTATGTTATGTTATGTTAATGTTATGTTATGTTATGTTATGTGAAATGTTATGTGAAATGTTGATGTACAATTATTGAATGAAGTTTGTCAATTTGACAGCAAATTTTTTCCTCGTGCATTCAGTTCGAATTGTTCAGCCCGAAAAGATCAATAGTTGTTGTCTGTCCATCCGTCCGTCCGTTTCTACCGTAATTGCGAGAGATAGGAGATAGTTACGCCTGGTGCATGTTATTGTTATGTTATGTTATGTTATGTTTATGTTATGTTATGTTATGTTATGTTATGTTATGTTATGTTATGTTATGTTATGTTATGTTATGTTATGTTATGTTATGTTATGTGAAATGTTATGTTATGTGAAATGTTATGTGAAATGTTGATGTACAATTATTGAATGAAGTTTGTCAATTTGACTGCAATTTTTTCCTCGTGCATTCAGTTCGAATTGTTCCGGCCGAAAAGATCAATAGTCGTCGTCTGTCCGTCTGTCCGTCCGTCCGTCCGTCCGTTTCTACCGTAATTGTGAGAGATAGGAGACAGTTACCGCTGTGCTGGTGACAGCTAGAGATGTAGCTGTCAAACATAGATTTCTTACGTTAATAAGTAAACTTATGACATGTGTATTTAATGGTTAATCACAAAATGTAAATGTTTATTTGGATGTATCTTTTCCTGAACAGTTTCCTGAACAATTTCTTCTCTCTGTTTTAGTTCTCAGTTGATGATACACACAGTGACGAGATGGAAGATAGATGTCGGCACAGTGACGAGATGGAAGATAGCTGTCGGACATCATGACATGAAGCATTTTAATGGTAAGTTACCTCCCTTGTTGATTTTTGATAGTTTGGTTTATAATTGTTTTTGGTGAAGAATTGTATTACAATTGAAAGATATTTATTTATCAGTGCATTGGTTACAGATCTAAAAGACATACATCTCTATTATTAGCAAGAAGTATCAAATAAAAGATCCCTTGCTGCCTGTCGTAAAAGAGTAGCCTATGTGGCGACAGCGGGTTTCCTCTAAAAAAACAGTGTCAGAATGACCATATGTTTGACGTCCAATAGCCGATGATAAGATAAAAAATCAATGTGCTCTAGTGGTGTCGTTAAATAAAACAAACTTTACTTTTTACTTTACCTTGATAGTTCGTTTTATGATTGTGTGCCTTACTGCAAACGTATATATACTCAACAAACTTAAAAAAGAAAACCCAGGTCCTCGTGTTGTGTTGAGACAAAGCTTGATGTGTTTAGGTTGTTTGTAAATGGTAAACATTTCAGATGGTGAATACTGATGCGTGTAAAAATAGGTTCATTTATAAATGTTATGCCATTTCTCTTCACATTAGCTAAACTTTGGTTGTTGAGTATATTATTATTGTTGAGGAATGTTTTCTACGTTGTTTTGTTGTTGTTTTTTAGCTGACGTGTGGAATCAAGAGAGGGACGATGTCTATCATCGGGCTGATGAAGGCATGGTTACGAGAGTTAGAAGACTTCATCAACATCCTTGTGACAGAAGGAAGTTCTGTTATATTATATTATATTATATTAGGTTTAGGTTTAGGTTTAGGTTTAGGTTTAGGTTTAGGTTTAGGTTAGGTTTAGGTTAGGTTTAGGTTAGGTTATCTTAGCTTAGGTAATGTTAATCACAAAATGTAAATGTTTATTTGGATGTATCTTTTCCTGAACAGTTTCCTGAACAATTTCTTCTCTCTGTTTTAGTTCTTCAGTTGATACCACAGTGACGAGATGGAAGATAGATGTCGGCACAGTGACGAGATGGAAGATAGCTGTCGGACATCATGACATGAAGCATTTTAATGGTAAGTTACCTCCCTTGTTGATTTTTGATAGTTTGGTTTATAATTTTTTTGGTGAAGAATTGTATTACAATTGAAAGATATTTATTTATCAGTGCATTGGTTACAGATCTAAAAGACATACATCTCTATTATTAGCAAGAAGTATCAAATAAAAGATCCCTTGCTGCCTGTCGTAAAAGAGTAGCCTATGTGGCGACAGCGGGTTTCCTAAAAAAAAAAAACAGTGTCAGAATGACCATATGTTTGACGTCCAATAGCCGATGATAAGATAAAAAATCAATGTGCTCTAGTGGTGTCGTTAAATAAAACAAACTTTACTTTTTACTTTACCTTGATAGTTCGTTTTATGATTGTGTGCCTTACTGCAAACGTATATATACTCAACAAACTAAAAAAAAACTTTTATGTCGTCTACATTTGTTGTGTGGTTGAATAAACTTAAAAAAGAAAACCAGGTCCTCGTGTTGTGTTGAGACAAAGCTTGATGAGTTTAGGTTGTTTGTAAATGGTAAACATTTCAGATGGTGAATACTGATGCGTGTAAAAATAGGTTCATTTATAAATGTTATGCCATTTCTCTTCACATTAGCTAAACTTTGGTTGTTGAGTATATTATTATTGTTGAGGAATGTTTCCTACGTTGTTTTTTTTTGTTGTTTTTTAGCTGACGTGTGGAATCAAGAGAGGGACGATGTCTATCATCGGGCTGATGAAGGCATGGTTACGAGAGTCAGAAGACTTCATCAACATCCTTGTGACAGAAGGAAGTTCTGTTATATATTATATATATATTAGGTTTTAGGTTTAGGTTTAGGTTTAGGTTTAGGTTTAGGTTTAGGTTTAGGTTTAGGTTAGGTTTAGGTTAGGTTTAGGTTAGGTTATCTTAGCTTAGGTAATGTTATATAATGTTATGTTATGTTATGTGAAATGTTGATGTACAATTATTGAATGAAGTTTTTGTCAATTTGACAGCAAATTTTTTCCTCGTGCATTCAGTTCGAATTGTTCAGCCCGAAAAGATCAATAGTTGTTGTCTGTCCATCCGTCCGTCCGTTTCTACCGTAATTGCGAGAGATAGGAGATAGTTACCGCCGTGCTGGTGACAGCTGTTATGTTATGTTATGTTATGTTATGTTATGTTATGTTATGTTATGTTATGTTATGTTATGTTATGTTATGTTATGTTATGTTATGTTATGTTATGTTATGTTATGTTATGTTATGTTATGTTATGTTATGTTATGTTAATGTTATGTTATGTGAAATGTTATGTTATGTGAAAAATGTATGTTATGTGAAATGAATGTTGAATGTTGATGTACATTTGATTGAATGAAGTTTCAATTTGACTGCAATTTTTTCCTCGTGCATTCAGTTCGAATTGTTCCGGCCGAAAAGATCAATAGTCGTCGTCTGTCCATCCGTCTGTCCGTCCGTCCGTCCGTCCGTTTCTACCGTAATTGTGAGAGATAGGAGACAGTTACCGCTGTGCTGGTGACAGCTAGAGATGTAGCTGTCAAACATAGATTTCTTACGTTAATAAGTAAACTTATGACATGTGTATTTAATGGTTAATCACAAAATGTAAATGTTTATTTGGATGTATCTTTTCCTGAACAGTTTCCTGAACAATTTCTTCTCTCTGTTTTAGTTCTTCAGTTGATACCACAGTGACGAGATGGAAGATAGATGTCGGCACAGTGACGAGATGGAAGATAGCTGTCGGACATCATGACATGAAGCATTTTAATGGTAAGTTAAGTTACCTCCCTTGTTGATTTTTGATAGTTTGGTTTATAATTTTTTTGGTGAAGAATTGTATTACAATTGAAAGATATTTATTTATCAGTGCATTGGTTACAGATCTAAAAGACATACATCTCTATTATTAGCAAGAAGTATCAAATAAAAGATCCCTTGCTGCCTGTCGTAAAAGAGTAGCCTATGTGGCGACAGCGGGTTTCCTCTAAAAAAACAGTGTCAGAATGACCATATGTTTGACGTCCAATAGCCGATGATAAGATAAAAAATCAATGTGCTCTAGTGGTGTCGTTAAATAAAACAAACTTTACTTTTTACTTTACCTTGATAGTTCGTTTTATGATTGTGTGCCTTACTGCAAACGTATATATACTCAACAAACTTAAAAAAGAAAACCAGGTCCTCGTGTTGTGTTGAGACAAAGCTTGATGTGTTTAGGTTGTTTGTAAATGGTAAACATTTCAGATGGTGAATACTGATGCGTGTAAAAATAGGTTCATTTATAAATGTTATGCCATTTCTCTTCACATTAGCTAAACTTTGGTTGTTGAGTATATTATTATTGTTGAGGAATGTTTTCTACGTTGTTTTGTTGTTGTTTTTTAGCTGACGTGTGGAATCAAGAGAGGGACGATGTCTATCATCGGGCTGATGAAGGCATGTTTACGAGAGTTAGAAGACTTCATCAACATCCTTGTGACAAAAGGAAGTTCTGTTATATTATATTATATTATATTAGGTTAGGTTTAGGTTTAGGTTTAGGTTTAGGTTTAGGTTTAGGTTAGGTTTAGGTTAGGTTTAGGTTAGGTTATCTTAGCTTAGGTAATGTTAATCACAAAATGTAAATGTTTATTTGGATGTATCTTTTCCTGAACAGTTTCCTGAACAATTTCTTCTCTCTGTTTTAGTTCTTCAGTTGATACCACAGTGACGAGATGGAAGATAGATGTCGGCACAGTGACGAGATGGAAGATAGCTGTCGGACATCATGACATGAAGCATTTTAATGGTAAGTTACCTCCCTTGTTGATTTTTGATAGTTTGGTTTATAATTTTTTTGGTGAAGAATTGTATTACAATTGAAAGATATTTATTTATCAGTGCATTGGTTACAGATCTAAAAGACATACATCTCTATTATTAGCAAGAAGTATCAAATAAAAGATCCCTTGCTGCCTGTCGTAAAAGAGTAGCCTATGTGGCGACAGCGGGTTCTGAAAAAAAAAAAACTGTGTCAGAATGACCATATGTTTGACGTCCAATAGCCGATGATAAGATAAAAAATCAATGTGCTCTAGTGGTGTCGTTAAATAAAACAAACTTTACTTTTTACTTTACCTTGATAGTTCGTTTTATGATTGTGTGCCTTACTGCAAACGTATATATACTCAAAACGTTTAGCAACTGTCTTTTATGTCGTCTACATTTCAACAAACTTAAAAAAGAAAACCAGGTCCTCGTGTTGTGTTGAGACAAAGCTTGATGAGTTTAGGTTGTTTGTAAATGGTAAACATTTCAGATGGTGAATACTGATGCGTGTAAAAATAGGTTCATTTATAAATGTATATGCCATTTCTCTTCACATTAGCTAAACTTTGGTTGTTAGTATATTATTATTGTTGAGGAATGTTTTCTACGTTGTTTTGTTGTTGTTTTTTAGCTGACGTGTGGAATCAAGAGAGGGACGATGTCTATCATCGGGCTGATGAAGGCATGGTTACGAGAGTTAGAAGACTTCATCAACATCCTTGTGACAGAAGGAAGTTCTGTTATATTATATTATATTATTTTAGGTTTAGGTTTAGGTTTAGGTTTAGGTTTAGGTTTAGGTTTAGGTTTAGGTTTAGTTTAGGTTTAGGTTAGGTTTAGGTTAGGTTTAGGTTAGGTTATCTTAGCTTAGGTAATGTTATATAATGTTATGTTATGTTATGTGAAATGTTGATGTACAATTATTGAATGAAGTTTGTCAATTTGACAGCAAATTTTTTCCTCGTGCATTCAGTTCGAATTGTTCAGCCCGAAAAGATCAATAGTTGTTGTCTGTCCATCCGTCCGTCCGTTTCTACCGTAATTGCGAGAGATAGGAGATAGTTACCGCCGTGCTGGTGACAGCTAATGTTATGTTATGTTATGTTATGTTATGTGTTATGTTATGTTATGTTATGTTGTTATGTTATGTTATGTGTGTTATGTTATGTTATGTTATGTTATGTTATGTTATGTTATGTTATGTTATGTTATGTTATGTTAATGTTATGTGTTAATGTTATGTGAAATGTAAATTGATGTTATGTTATGTTGTTTAAATTGAAATTTTGTACAATGTTCAATTTGAAGTTTGTCAATTTGACTGCAATTTTTTTTCGTGCATTCAGTTCGAATTGTTCCGGCCGAAAAGATCAATAGTAGTCGTCGTCGTCCATCCGTCCGTCCGTCCGTCCGTCCGTTTCTACCGTAATTGTGAGAGATAGGAGACAGTTACCGCTGTGCTGGTGACAGCTAGAGATGTAGCTGTCAAACATAGATTTCTTACGTTAATAAGTAAACTTATGACATGTGTATTTAATGGTTAATCACAAAATGTAAATGTTTATTTGGATGTATCTTTTCCTGAACAGTTTCCTGAACAATTTCTTCTCTCTGTTTTAGTTCTTCAGTTGATACCACAGTGACGAGATGGAAGATAGATGTCGGCACAGTGACGAGATGGAAGATAGCTGTCGGACATCATGACATGAAGCATTTTAATGGTAAGTTACCTCCCTTGTTGATTTTTGATAGTTTGGTTTATAATTGTTTTTGGTGAAGAATTGTATTACAATTGAAAGATATTTATTTATCAGTGCATTGGTTACAGATCTAAAAGGACATACATCTCTATTATTAGCAAGAAGTATCAAATAAAAGATCCCTTGCTGCCTGTCGTAAAAGAGTAGCCTATGTGGCGACAGCGGGTTTCCTCTGAAAAAACAGTGTCAGAATGACCATATGTTTGACGTCCAATAGCCGATGATAAGATAAAAAATCAATGTGCTCTAGTGGTGTCGTTAAATAAAACAAACTTTACTTTTTACTTTACCTTGATAGTTCGTTTTATGATTGTGTGCCTTACTGCAAACGTATATATACGAAAGTTTCAACTGTCAAACTTAAAAAAAAGAAAACCAGGTCCTCGTGTTGTGTTGAGACAAAGCTTGATGAGTTTAGGTTGTTTGTAAATGGTAAACATTTCAGATGGTGAATACTGATGCGTGTAAAAATAGGTTCATTTATAAATGTTATGCCATTTCTCTTCACATTAGCTAAACTTTGGTTGTTGAGTATATTATTATTGTTGAGGAATGTTTTCTACGTTGTTTTGTTGTTGTTTTTTAGCTGCTGTGTGGAATCAAGAGAGGGACGATGTCTATCATCGGGCTGATGAAGGCATGGTTACGAGAGTTAGAAGACTTCATCAACATCCTTGTGACAGAAGGAAGTTCTGTTATATTATATTATATTATATTAGGTTTAGGTTTAGGTTTAGGTTTAGGTTTAGGTTTAGGTTTAGGTTTAGGTTTAGGTTAGGTTTAGGTTAGGTTTAGGTTAGGTTATCTTAGCTTAGGTAATGTTATATAATGTTATGTTATGTTATGTGAAATGTTGATGTACAATTATTGAATGAAGTTTGTCAATTTGACAGCAAATTTTTTCCTCGTGCATTCAGTTCGAATTGTTCAGCCCGAAAAGATCA
Organism: Gigantopelta aegis; assembly: GCF_016097555.1. Classification (NCBI taxonomy): domain Eukaryota; kingdom Metazoa; phylum Mollusca; class Gastropoda; order Neomphalida; family Peltospiridae; genus Gigantopelta; species Gigantopelta aegis. The sequence goes on from NW_024534483.1 coordinate 12,740, forward strand.
ATAGTTGTTGTCTGTCCATCCGTCCGTCCGTTTCTACCGTAATTGCGAGAGATAGGAGATAGTTACCGCCGTGCTGGTGACAGCTATGTTATGTTATGTTATGTTATGTTATGTTATGTTATGTTATGTTATGTTATGTTATGTTATGTTATGTTGTGTTATGTTATGTTATGTATGTTATGTATGTTATGTTATGTTATGTTATGTTATGTTATGAAATGTTATGTTATGTGAAATGTTATGTTATGTGAAATGTTATGTGAAATGTTGATGTACAATTATTGAATGAAGTTTGTCAATTTGACTGCAATTTTTTCCTCGTGCATTCAGTTCGAATTGTTCCGGCCGAAAAGATCAATAGTCGTCGTCTGTCCGTCCGTCCGTCCGTCCGTCCGTCCGTTTCTACCGTAATTGTGAGAGATAGGAGACAGTTACCGCTGTGCTGGTGACAGCTAGAGATGTAGCTGTCAAACATAGATTTCTTACGTTAATAAGTAAACTTATGACATGTGTATTTAATGGTTAATCACAAAATGTAAATGTTTATTTGGATGTATCTTTTCCTGAACAGTTTCCTGAACAATTTCTTCTCTCTGTTTTAGTTCTTCAGTTGATACCACAGTGACGAGATGGAAGATAGATGTCGGCACAGTGACGAGATGGAAGATAGCTGTCGGACATCATGACATGAAGCATTTTAATGGTAAGTTACCTCCCTTGTTGATTTTTGATAGTTTGGTTTATAATTGTTTTTGGTGAAGAATTGTATTACAATTGAAAGATATTTATTTATCAGTGCATTGGTTACAGATCTAAAAGACATACATCTCTATTATTAGCAAGAAGTATCAAATAAAAGATCCCTTGCTGCCTGTCGTAAAAGAGTAGCCTATGTGGCGACAGCGGGTTTCCTCTAAAAAAACAGTGTCAGAATGACCATATGTTTGACGTCCAATAGCCGATGATAAGATAAAAAATCAATGTGCTCTAGTGGTGTCGTTAAATAAAACAAACTTTACTTTTTACTTTACCTTGATAGTTCGTTTTATGATTGTGTGCCTTACTGCAAACGTATATATACTCAACAAACTTAAAAAAGAAAACCAGGTCCTCGTGTTGTGTTGAGACAAAGCTTGATGTGTTTAGGTTGTTTGTAAATGGTAAACATTTCAGATGGTGAATACTGATGCGTGTAAAAAAATAGGTTCATTTATAAATGTTATGCCATTTCTCTTCACATTAGCTAAACTTTGGTTGTTGAGTATATTATTATTGTTGAGGAATGTTTTCTACGTTGTTTTGTTGTTGTTTTTTAGCTGACGTGTGGAATCAAGAGAGGGACGATGTCTATCATCGGGCTGATGAAGGCATGGTTACGAGAGTTAGAAGACTTCATCAACATCCTTGTGACAAAAGAAGTTCTGTTCTATATTATATTATATTATTATTAGGTTAGGTTTAGGTTTAGGTTTAGGTTTAGGTTTAGGTTTAGGTTTAGGTTAGGTTTAGGTTAGGTTATCTTAGCTTAGGTAATGTTAATCACAAAATGTAAATGTTTATTTGGATGTATCTTTTCCTGAACAGTTTCCTGAACAATTTCTTCTCTCTGTTTTAGTTCTTCAGTTGATACCACAGTGACGAGATGGAAGATAGATGTCGGCACAGTGACACAGTGACGAGATGGAAGATAGCTGTCGGAACATCATGACATGAAGCATTTTAATGGTAAGTTACCTCCCTTGTTGATTTTTGATAGTTTGGTTTATAATTGTTTTTGGTGAAGAATTGTATTACAATTGAAAGATATTTATTTATCAGTGCATTGGTTACAGATCTAAAAGACATACATCTCTATTATTAGCAAGAAGTATCAAATAAAAGATCCCTTGCTGCCTGTCGTAAAAGAGTAGCCTATGTGGCGACAGCGGGTTTCCTAAAAAAAACTGTGTCAGAATGACCATATGTTTGACGTCCAATAGCCGATGATAAGATAAAAAATCAATGTGCTCTAGTGGTGTCGTTAAATAAAACAAACTTTACTTTTTACTTTACCTTGATAGTTCGTTTTATGATTGTGTGCCTTACTGCAAACGTATATATACTCAACAACGAAAGTTTAGCAACTGTCTTTTATGTCGTCTAATTTGCCATGGTTGAATAAACTTAAAAAAGAAAACCAGGTCCTCGTGTTGTGTTGAGACAAAGCTTGATGAGTTTAGGTTGTTTGTAAATGGTAAACATTTCAGATGTGAATACTGATGCGTGTAAAAATAGGTTCATTTATAAATGTTATGCCATTTCTCTTCACATTAGCTAAACTTTGGTTGTTGAGTATATTATTATTGTTGAGGAATGTTTTCTACGTTGTTTTGTTGTTGTTTTTTAGCTGACGTGTGGAATCAAGAGAGGGACGATGTCTATCATCGGGCTGATGAAGGCATGGTTACGAGAGTTAGAAGACTTCATCAACATCCTTGTGACAGAAGGAAGTTCTGTTATATTATATTATATTATATTAGGTTAGGTTTAGGTTTAGGTTTAGGTTTAGGTTTAGGTTTAGGTTTAGGTTTAGGTTAGGTTTAGGTTAGGTTTAGGTTAGGTTATCTTAGCTTAGGTAATGTTATATAATGTTATGTTATGTTATGTGAAATGTTGATGTACAATTATTGAATGAAGTTTGTCAATTTGACAGCAAATTTTTTCCTCGTGCATTCAGTTCGAATTGTTCAGCCCGAAAAGATCAATAGTTGTTGTCTGTCCATCCGTCCGTCCGTTTCTACCGTAATTGCGAGAGATAGGAGATAGTTACCGCCGTGCTGTGTGACTAGCTATGTTATGTTATGTTATGTTATGTTATGTTATGTTATGTTATGTTATGTTATGTGGTGTTATGTTATGTTATGTTATGTTATGTTATGTTATGTTATGTTATGTTATGTTATGTTATGTTATGTTATGTGAAATGTTATGTTATGTGAAATGTTATGTTATGTGAAATGTTATGTGAAATGTTGATGTACAATTATTGAATGAAGTTTGTCAATTTGACTGCAATTTTTTCCTCGTGCATTCAGTTCGAATTGTTCCGGCCGAAATTGTTCCGGCCGAAAAGATCAATAGTCGTCGTCGTCGTCCGTCCGTCCGTCCGTCCGTCCGTTTCTACCGTAATTGTGAGAGATAGGAGACAGTTACCGCTGTGCTGGTGACAGCTAGAGATGTAGCTGTCAAACATAGATTTCTTACGTTAATAAGTAAACTTATGACATGTGTATTTAATGGTTAATCACAAAATGTAAATGTTTATTTGGATGTATCTTTTCCTGAACAGTTTCCTGAACAATTTCTTCTCTCTGTTTTAGTTCTTCAGTTGATACCACAGTGACGAGATGGAAGATAGATGTCGGCACAGTGACGAGATGGAAGATAGCTGTCGGACATCATGACATGAAGCATTTTAATGGTAAGTTACCTCCCTTGTTGATTTTTGATAGTTTGGTTTATAATTTTTTTGGTGAAGAATTGTATTACAATTGAAAGATATTTATTTATCAGTGCATTGGTTACAGATCTAAAAGACATACATCTCTATTATTAGCAAGAAGTATCAAATAAAGATCCCTTGCTGCCTGTCGTAAAAGAGTAGCCTATGTGGCGACAGCGGGTTTCCTCTAAAAAAACAGTGTCAGAATGACCATATGTTTGACGTCCAATAGCCGATGATAAGATAAAAAATCAATGTGCTCTAGTGGTGTCGTTAAATAAAACAAACTTTACTTTTTACTTTACCTTGATAGTTCGTTTTATGATTGTGTGCCTTACTGCAAACGTATATATACTCAACAAACTTAAAAAAGAAAACCAGGTCCTCGTGTTGTGTTGAGACAAAGCTTGATGAGTTTAGGTTGTTTGTAAATGGTAAACATTTCAGATGGTGAATACTGATGCGTGTAAAAATAGGTTCATTTATAAATGTTATGCCATTTCTCTTCACATTAGCTAAACTTTGGTTGTTGAGTATATTATTATTGTTGAGGAATGTTTTCTACGTTGTTTTGTTGTTGTTTTTTAGCTGACGTGTGGAATCAAGAGAGGGACGATGTCTATCATCGGGCTGATGAAGGCATGGTTACGAGAGTTAGAAGACTTCATCAACATCCTTGTGACAGAAGGAAGTTCTGTTATTATTTATATTATTATTAGGTTTAGGTTTAGGTTTAGGTTTAGGTTTAGGTTTAGGTTTAGGTTTAGGTTAGGTTTAGGTTAGGTTTAGGTTAGGTTATCTTAGCTTAGGTAATGTTATATAATGTTATGTTATGTTATGTGAAATGTTGATGTACAATTATTGAATGAAGTTTGTCAATTTGACAGCAAATTTTTTCCTCGTGCATTCAGTTCGAATTGTTCAGCCCGAAAAGATCAATAGTTGTTGTCTGTCCCTGTCCGTCCGTCCGTTTCTACCGTAATTGCGAGAGATAGGAGATAGTTACCGCCGTGCTGGTGACAGCTAATGTGATGATTTATGTGCTTATGTTAAATTAACTTGTTTGTTATTTTATGTTATTTTATGTTATGTTATGTTATGTTATAATTTATGTTATGTTATGTTATGTTATGTTATGTTATTTGTGTTTGAAATGTTGTTATTTATGTTATGTGAAATGCAAGTATGTAAAAATTTGAAATGTTATGCCATTTCTCTTCACATTAGCTAAAGAGTAATATATTATTTATCTACGTTATCGGGTGATGTTGTGTTTACTTCATTAGCCGAGGAATAGTAGTTAAATTAGGTTTAGGTTTAGGTTTGTTTAGGTTAGGTTAGGTTAGGTTAGGTTATCTTGCTTGTATCCCTTATTATATAATGTTATGTTATGTTATGTGAAATGTTGATGTACAATTATTGAATGAAGTTTGTCAATTTGACAGCAAATTTTTTCCTCGTGCATTCAGTTCGAATTGTTCAGCCCGAAAAGATCAATAGTTGTTGTCTGTCCATCCGTCCGTCCGTTTCTACCGTAATTGCGAGAGATAGGAGATAGTTACCGCCGTGCTGGTGACAGTTATGTTATGTTATGTTATGTTATGTTATGTTATGTTATGTTATGTTATGTTATGTTATGTTATGTGAAATGTTATGTTATGTGAAATGTTATGTTATGTGAAATGTTATGTGAAATGTTGATGTACAATTATTGAATGAAGTTTGTCAATTTGACTGCAATTTTTTCCTCGTGCATTCAGTTCGAATTGTTCCGGCCGAAAAGATCAATAGTCGTCGTCTGTCCATCCGTCCGTCCGTCCGTTTCTACCGTAATTGTGAGAGATAGGAGACAGTTACCGCTGTGCTGGTGACAGCTAGAGATGTAGCTGTCAAACATAGATTTCTTACGTTAATAAGTAAACTTATGACATGTGTATTTAATGGTTAATCACAAAATGTAAATGTTTATTTGGATGTATCTTTTCCTGAACAGTTTCCTGAACAATTTCTTCTCTCTGTTTTAGTTCTTCAGTTGATACCACAGTGACGAGATGGAAGATAGATGTCGGCACAGTGACGAGATGGAAGATAGCTGTCGGACATCATGACATGAAGCATTTTAATGGTAAGTTACCTCCCTTGTTGATTTTTGATAGTTTGGTTTATAATTGTTTTTGGTGAAGAATTGTATTACAATTGAAAGATATTTATTTATCAGTGCATTGGTTACAGATCTAAAAGACATACATCTCTATTATTAGCAAGAAGTATCAAATAAAAGATCCCTTGCTGCCTGTCGTAAAAGAGTAGCCTATGTGGCGACAGCGGGTTTCCTCTAAAAAAACAGTGTCAGAATGACCATATGTTTGACGTCCAATAGCCGATGATAAGATAAAAAATCAATGTGCTCTAGTGGTGTCGTTAAATAAAACAAACTTTACTTTTTACTTTACCTTGATAGTTCGTTTTATGATTGTGTGCCTTACTGCAAACGTATATATACTCAAAAAAACTTATGTCAAATTTGCCTTAAAAAAGAAAACCAGGTCCTCGTGTTGTGTTGAGACAAAGCTTGATGAGTTTAGGTTGTTTGTAAATGGTAAACATTTCAGATGGTGAATACTGATGCGTGTAAAAATAGGTTCATTTATAAATGTTATGCCATTTCTCTTCACATTAGCTAAACTTTGGTTGTTGAGTATATTATTATTGTTGAGGAATGTTTTCTACGTTGTTTTGTTGTTGTTTTTTAGCTGACGTGTGGAATCAAGAGAGGGACGATGTCTATCATCGGGCTGATGAAGGCATGGTTACGAGAGTTAGAAGACTTCATCAACATCCTTGTGACAGAAGGAAGTTCTGTTTATATTATATTATATTAGGTTAGGTTTAGGTTTAGGTTTAGGTTTAGGTTTAGGTTTAGGTTTAGGTTTAGGTTTAGGTTTAGGTTTAGGTTAGGTTTAGGTTAGGTTAGGTTAGCTTAGCTTTAATGTTATATAATGTTATGTTATGTTATGTGAAATTTGATGTACAATTATTGAATGAAGTTTGTCAATTTGACAGCAAATTTTTTCCTCGTGCATTCAGTTCGAATTGTTCAGCCCGAAATTGATCGAGATGGTTTGTCTGTACATCGGTCCATCCGGTTGATAATTTAAAGAGTAGCCTATAGGTACCGGGTTTCCCGTGTTGTGTTGAGACAATGTTTATGTTGAGTTTAGGTAAAAAAGTTGTGTAAATTGTGTGCCTTACTGCATTGTACAGATCTAATAGGTTTATTTATTTATGTTATGCCATTTTCGTTAAAAGAAAACCAGGTCCTTGTTGTGTTGAGACAAAGATGAGTTTAGGTTGTTTGTAAATGGATTTCAGATGGTGAATACTGATGCGTGTAAAAATAGGTTCATTTATAAATGTTATGCCATTTCTCTTCACATTAGCTAAACTTTGGTTGTTGGAGATATTAAGGAGGAATGTTTTATACGTTGTTTTGTTGTTGTTTTTTAGCTGACGTGTGGAATCAAGAGAGGGACGATGTCTATCATCGGGCTGTTACGAGAGTTAGAAGACTTCGTCAACATCCTTGTGACAGAAGGAAGTTCTGTTATATTATATTATATTATATTAGGTTAGGTTTAGGTTTAGGTTTAGGTTTAGGTTTAGTTTAGGTTTAGGTTAGGTTTAGGTTAGGTTATCTTAGCTTAGGTAATGTTATATAATGTTATGTTATGTTATGTGAAATGTTGATGTACAATTATTGAATGAAGTTTGTCAATTTGACAGCAAATTTTTTCCTCGTGCATTCAGTTCGAATTGTTCAGCCCGAAAAGATCAATAGTTGTTGTCTGTCCATCCGTCCGTCCGTTTCTACCGTAATTGCGAGAGATAGGAGATAGTTACCGCCGTGCTGGTGACAGCTAATGTTATGTTATGTTATGTTATGTTATGTTATGTTATGTTATGTTATGTTATGTTATGTTATGTTATGTTATGTTATGTTATGTTATGTTATGTTATGTTATGTTATGTTATGTTATGTTATGTGAAATGTTATGTTATGTGAAATGTTATGTGAAATGTTGATGTACAATTATTGAATGAAGTTTGTCAATTTGACTGCAATTTTTTCCTCGTGCATTCAGTTCAAATTGTTCCGGCCGAAAAGATCAATAGTCGTCGTCTGTCCATCCATCCGTCCGTCCGTCCGTTTCTACCGTAATTGTGAGAGATAGGAGACAGTTACCGCTGTGCTGGTGACAGCTAGAGATGTAGCTGTCAAACATAGATTTCTTACGTTAATAAGTAAACTTATGACATGTGTATTTAATGGTTAATCACAAAATGTAAATGTTTATTTGGATGTATCTTTTCCTGAACAGTTTCCTGAACAATTTCTTCTCTCTGTTTTAGTTCTTCAGTTGATACCACAGTGACGAGATGGAAGATAGATGTCGGCACAGTGACGAGATGGAAGATAGCTGTCGGACATCATGACATGAAGCATTTTAATGGTAAGTTACCTCCCTTGTTGATTTTTGATAGTTTGGTTTATAATTGTTTTTGGTGAAGAATTGTATTACAATTGAAAGATATTTATTTATCAGTGCATTGGTTACAGATCTAAAAGACATACATCTCTATTATTAGCAAGAAGTATCAAATAAAAGATCCCTTGCTGCCTGTCGTAAAAGAGTAGCCTATGTGGCGACAGCGGGTTTCCTCTGAAAAAACAGTGTCAGAATGACCATATGTTTGACGTCCAATAGCCGATGATAAGATAAAAAATCAATGTGCTCTAGTGGTGTCGTTAAATAAAACAAACTTTACTTTTTACTTTACCTTGATAGTTCGTTTTATGATTGTGTGCCTTACTGCAAACGTATATATACTCAACAAACTTAAAAAAGAAAACCAGGTCCTCGTGTTGTGTTGAGACAAAGCTTGAT
>NW_024534484.1:0-21649 GCF_016097555.1 Gigantopelta aegis
TACTGATGAGAGCTTAATTTGTTGTGGAAGTCAAAGAAACTATCATGTGTCATTCACAAGCGTATAATGTATTTACTGCCAACATAAAATGGTTGGTGCTTGTGAATCCAATGTGAACTATATAATGTTACGTGAGATTACCTCATATCTCCAAGGACCATGCCTGGTGCATAAAAGTCTTGTCTGAGGTTTGGTGTAGCAGTTCCATAGAAGCTCCGTGCCAAGCGACGTTACGGCTGTTTGACTGAAGAAAGGGTCGGAGTGTACAACCACGTACCTGATGTCCACAGAGGACAATATTGTTGGATTAACATATTATTGAAGAGTCGCAGAACTGAAGCTTCTTGAAGTCCAGTTATCTACCTGTCGTTTGAAGTGCCGCAGAGCTGAACTGAGGGAACCGTCCTATCAGCCTAGGTTGTTTAGAGAAAGTCAGAAGTGATCATTCATTATAAACTGAAGTATTAGTTTAATCGTCTGCCATTTCTGCAGACTGGGGGCTCGTCGAACCATATTATATATATTTTCTTAGTAATTCACCACCTTCGCTGTTGCAACGTCTGGAGACAGGCGTCCGTAACAGCCAGTGAATTAAAAAAAAAATCAGTGCTGGATATTCTTTAAAAATCCATTTGCCCAGTTTTAACCACTCATAAAATACTGAAAGTAAACAGTTTTACATTGTAATACTAGAAAGAAATTAAGAACTTTTTTTTTTCAAATTCGTATTATCAATAATTGGATTACATAGAAGATTAAAAAATACAAAAGAAAAAAAAAAAAACAACAACAACAACAACAAAAAAAGCAGAAAAAAAACACCCCAACAACTTGCAATTTGATGTACATTGCTTTTAAGTTTGTCCGTTTACACCACAAATGTAGAAAACTACTACTACTACTAATAATAATAATAATGAATAATTTATAAAATAATAATGCCATGCTCATTGATATTTAAAATAGTTGCTTGATATTGAAGTATTTAATTTAGTAACTTAGTTGAAAATAACAGAACATCAAGTTTTATTAAAATAATTCATATTCTGCATATTATCTAATATTGGAAGAAAATAAAGCTTAAGGTAATAGCGTAATACATTTAAAATAATAATTTAAAAAAACAAACAATACAAACGGTGTACATTTAAGGTTTTGAAAAAATTATTAAAACTGTGCACCCTTTGATGATCGTTTGGATTGCGCTGTTACACTGATGACTGTATGTACTAGACTAACAATGTTTTGGGTACCAGTGTAAAAAAAAAAACCCCACGAAAAACACATGCAGAATCGTACTTTGTTTACCAAACTTACTTTTTAATTTAGACTTCAATAAATGAATGAGGTAGATAAACAATATTAAAGATGGATCATTTACTACTGGTGGCTGCCAAATATATTTGTAAATAATGTTCTATTGTAAATTTCATAACAAACTGGTATTGTATTTTTTGCATATGATCGTACTGTTTGATGTGGGATTTTTTCACTGGCCATCAGCATGATAGGGCATGGGCACTTGAATTCAAAGTGTAGCGGCAATCGATTTAAAGTGCTTATACAACGGTCAAAAACAAAGTGCTTACATTGCAGGTTAAGGCATAGCAACCCACTCTAGTATGCCTTATGCCCTTGAGGAAACCCCTGGACCTATTTATATGCAATATGACATACCGGATCATTTTTTCACAACACGTGAATTGTCTAAAGTAAAACCTACACTATCAATGATTATTTATTTGTTGAATTTAAGCGAGATTAGTTCTCATTATTATAAGTACAAACAAAAATTAATTGTTGTCAGGTGATAGGTTTGTCAGTTTAACCGTGGCTTATTTAAAGGTGCTGTTTATGTATGAATAAAGGTCAGAATTTTGTCAAACATCGGTGTTGCATGTTATTTACCAGTGCATGTAATTGTCTTTACATACCAAACACTTGTTTACGGAAGCAATGCAACGTAAAGATGTGCAGACTTTTGTGCAGACGCTTATATTTTTGGTTTTAAACTCTGTCATTTTAATTTTTTCTGAATTCAATCGACAACGCCACAAACCTTTACATTCCGTTCACAATGAACTTCCTGGAATACTTTGTTTATAAACTGAAACACGATTGGTTGGTTGTATTTACACTGAGCCAATCAGCTAGGAGTTCTTTTTTTATTAAGTTCTCGTCAGTTTGACAATCGGGAAAACTCGGGAACTTTGTTGTTCCATAATTCTACTGAACGAAAAAAACATGACAATCAACATGCAACTTAATTAGCACATTTCTAAAATAGAACATCGACCATTCTGCTATTGGCTAAAATACCCCCAAAAACGAATGATATATTATTTTAGTTTTGTACAATGCAGGTAAATGATCGCGAAATTTATTTTACACACGTACAGAAAAAAATAATAGGTACATCGTCCAATAACTCTATGATGTGTATGTTTTTACATGTTGATATCACAGTTACGAGTAAACGCGTACACCAACAAAAAACTAATTTAGTACAGCAGGTTTTGTTTTCATCTATAGCATAGCGACGTAGTCTATTTCTACTTTCTGTTTCACGAAATCGATAACTGTTGTGTTCGTTGTGTTTCTTTTTCTTGTGTAAGACTGCAATGGCCCATTCATTCATCTTTGAGAACAACCATCGTATTAGTTAAATTAGGATATTTATTTTGAAAACACAAAACATTAACTCATAAGATATTTAATTTAGAAATCATTACTCCTCAAACTTAATCATGTTCATGGGTGCAATTCCTCTTGGTCTCTTGCCTCTAATTCTGATTATTCTGAGGGTGCAATTTTCCCTCCTCTGCATTTTGAGGAGTGTGATTTCCACCCCCCTCGTCAGCATTTTGAGGAGTGCGATTTTTAGCACTCCTGGGTTTTTCAAAAACGAAGGTCTGGTGCAGACTTATTTGACAAACCAACATGTCTTGACTGTTCATTTATTTAGTTCTGTGGGAGTCGGGCCAGTTTTCTTTGGGGGGGGGGGGGGGGGGGGGGAAGAGAGAAGAAGGGGCAGAGGAGCATGCCCCCTTTAATTTTCAGCCTGCAAGAACACTGTATTATAATATGCATTTTCACCTCCATTACATTTTCTTGGCATGCTCCTTGGAAGTTTTGGTTCCCAAGTGTCTAGACCTGAGGCTTAAATTTAATACCATTCACAGTTAATTTTGTTTGCTGAAAAATATTAATGAAAATTGCATCACAAATACATGTACATGTATTTGCTATTAAAAAATGGATTTGACTAGCAAAAGCTGAAGGACTACATATACGAAAACAACAAAAAATTGTGCTCTATCTGAGAATGGTGTTCTTTCAGAATCAATTTTTCAGTAACCACCATAGGAATAGAGTTCAATGCCTTTTTTGTTTTGTTTATTATTGGCGAGTTTTTAAACTCTTGCCACCGGTTTTTGAATTTGGTATCCAGATCTAAATTTAAATCCACTATCTCCAGGATAAGGAGAATCTCTAACCCAGTGTTCTAAAACGTTTATTATTAATTATTACAAACTTATGGCTTGGAACTGTACTATTGGAACTGCCACTATCAGGGCTCACCAGTTGCTAATTTTCATAGTAAGTGACTAAGACATTTAGTATTTGGCTAATATATATTTATTTTTTTAACTGACCATCTTGTAGTATTTTAAACACAAATACTCAGTGTATTTGAAAACTGGCTAGAACTAAATTATTCCCAATGTGAGATCTGCACTAGCCTACTATTAGTATCGTCAACGTCCCTACCTGCGTTATGCTTCCAATTCCGTTCCCTTTGTTTTCTTGTGCACGGTTCGTGTAATCAACATCCGATTTGTTGTCATCAGCATGTCGTTCATTTATGAGGGTTTTCTTGACAGTTCACGAACATTTTCATAAATAATAAAGTTCAGAAAAGTAAGTATCTAAATGCAAAACTTTACAAACCCCTAAAACCATTAATTTTACTATGTCGTTTTCGTTCATTCCTTAAAATTACCGATATCGGGTCCACATGATTCGTAGAAATTGACTTAAAATGGAGAAAGATGAATTAACATTCGGTGCGTGTCACATGTCCTCACACGTGCCATATCAACAAGGCCAAAGCATTTAATTTTTACGATTTTTAAGACCCCTGTTGTTAGAATTTGTTTTTAATTATTATATTCGATCTGCAAAAGGTATGCTACATTTTTGTGCCTCTATTGTAGTGAATAGTATTCATAATCCATTCATAACAATTGTAAATAATTTTGAGTGTATAAATTGTGTTAATTAAGAATCAATTCATTAAAAAAAAAAATATTTTACAAACTATTCACTGGTATTTAAACGTAATGCCTATCAGCATTGACATCAAGTGTTATTCATGTGTTGATAAAACGCGGACCGGACCAGAACGCTTGACAAATTGAATTTTTCCTTTTTAAAAAAATACTAATCTAAGTATTCGTCAACTGTGCATAGTTAAGAAACATATATTTTTTTTATTTAGTGGCTTTAAAAATGGAAAGTGACTAACAGCACACGCGCGTTACCATACTTTTTGCAAACGCTTGCGCCTGAACGCAGTTAGAAACGTCGCACTCTTTTCTGTTTACCGGAGGGTGTTTCACTTTTGTTTACTAGAATGGATTTGTTTTACATCCAAATTGTAGATTTTTTATGTTAATTGATTACAATCTATTTTGTTTCACGTATCGTAGCTGAAAACTGTAGAATAATATTTCCGTAAATATCGTATTCGTGTTTTTGTCGTTAGGTGAACGCAGTTTGGGACGTCGATGGTACTACTAGTAGGCTAGTTCACCAAGGTAAACATCTACGGTCCGGGTTTTTTAACATTTTGACATTTATTGCAATAAACATCACAATAATAAATATCGTGCCGGAGACATTTATCTTGATGTACTACTAGTTGATGAACTACTAGTAGGCCTAGGCTACTATGAAAACAATTTTAGTGAGGATTTGGTTATTGTTAAAGTTGATTAATCAAAACGTTTTAGAAATATAAAATCATAACCAAATATATTTATACAACTTCTAACATTTTCACACAAAACAAATAGGGCCTACCATGTCTCCATTTGAAATTAAGTATGATCACCTCCAAAAGACCCAAGACATGATTTGCCGCCATTACATTAAATCGGTCACTTCCGACAAAAATTACTTTCATCCGACTATTCCCGAATCCAACAAACTTATAAATATGCATATTTTTGTAAACTATATTTTGATTGGATCCAACCATTTGGTACGTGAACACCCTCCAAGGCTGAATACGAGGAACGAATATTAGCCTTGATTTATGAAGATGAACGCAGCAACACTGGCTGTCAAGTTTTGTGGTTCCAAAGAAGACTTGACAGAGACAGCGTTTTTTATCACCACAACTGGACTCCAAATCTAAAGCATGATCAACTATAGCTTGAACCCAGAAGAAGAAGAAGGTATATCAAAGGATGTGGTATGTGCTATCCTGCCTGTGGGATGGTGCATATAAAAGATCCCTGGTTATTAAAGGAAACATGTCACGTAAACCATATTTGGTACCAACCATGTACAATTAATTATAAATTGAATCACCTAAAAAAAAAAATTATAAAAAATTAATTACTTAAAATACCTCCATAAAAGAACCCCAGATACGAGCTCTTAGCGGAAATTGCCGATCTTTAATGAGCAGGGCAATCACGAGGTCCGTGACGTCAGAGACGCGTCGCTTGATCTGACGCCTTACACTTAAAAGCATTAGTCCGTACCACGCATAAAGAATCTAAGATTTGCACAGCTTACCAAAACAATGAGTGTTCGTTCGCAAAACGTTTTGCCGTATCAATATGAGCTGTTAGTAAATGAAGAAAGACACACATTTACTTACAACAGTGATACTGAAGAAAAAACGGATAGCGAGTCGGAGGGTGGAGAAACTGATGGTGCCAGACCAGACCGGTCGACCAATTTACAGCCCGGAGCCCGAAAGTAACCCGGAGACAAAACCGAAACTCGGATGCTAATGCCGAGGTGTATACTGTTCATATTTAGCATAAAGATACACCTCGATATGATGTATTTAAACTTTTTACCGTGAGTGATTCTGTACTCGAGACCAGCCCACAACAGTGACAGCCAATCATAATATCCAGATTGATGTGGTCACCACCCACCAGTCCACCTCCAAATGTGACTGGATAATTCCACTTACAGTTACTTTGATTGGCACACTGGGGAATAATAATTTCAACTGCAAAAAAAAAGAAGAGTTAAAATCAGTGTATTTTATAATTATATTATAAGTGATTTAAATTTTCAGTCAGATAACTTGTACACATTACTCATACTTACAGGTGCATTTCAAAAACCAATTTGAGATCAAGACACATATGAACCATAGACTCAGTCAATGTAGAGTTTTTTTAATAATGGTGAGGCTACCGGCTATAAAGATTTACTGGTAATGACACCCGGCATGGAAAACACACTGCCTATTTAGTATTAGTTGTCAAACATGAACATCAATACAAAATTTATAAAATCATCAATAAAAATTGCGGTGAATTTAAGATGTCATAGTAACCTTAACCCTTATCCTGCCACATTCAGGTAACGGGTTAATATAACATACCACAAAAATTATTTTTAAAAATGTAAATATTTTAATGTTATGGACATTGAGTAGCAAGGGGCAGGATGCAGCCAGTGGTAAAGCACTCGCTTGATATGTGGTCCGTTTCGGATTGACTCCCGTCGGAGGGCACATTGAGCTATTTATCGTTCCAGCCAGTGCACCACATATTAATCACTAATACACATACTACAGATAAGAAAGAAGTCTGACAGCACCCACATTCAGCTACGCTTCGGCAAACTCTGGACAGCAGAATTCTAAGTTCGCCTACCTATATCGTGACGTTGCGTCACATGATCGCCCACTCAGCCATTCCGTCTACTAGGCGGAATACCCCAGTGGGCGATCACGTGATCTACGTCTCGAATTTGACCCCTCCGTATGACGAGTTAACCACGCCCACCGTGACACGTGATGCAAGGTTAGACAAACATTCAATAATGGCTGCCAATTCGCATACGTCGATAGCAAAATCAACCTATCTGTCGATTACGTTTTTGCCTTAATTTATTTACAAATATCGTTGTTTAATTAAAAAGCCGACAAGAGGAGACATTCAAGTATTTCACTAAAGGGTACATTTATGATGACAACGTGATTTAAATCGACGAAACCAGTTTTACTTCAATAAATTTTATCGAAGCACAAGAACCCGGAAGTGAACGTCGAATGCAACCAAAAGAACATTTAAAACATCCTACGCTAGTTTTTCTTGTCAGAAGTGATAAATTAAAATGTCTCGTTTGTTTCTTTTTCATCTTAATTTTTGTTGTTGTTCAACTTTTATATTAATGGAATCCCGATATGCTGAGGAACAAGAGAATAGAATGCGCGGCGACGACCCAGCCTCGATCCGTTTAAAACCGTCTTTATTTTTGGTCGGGTTGCGTTAAATGTTTTGTTTAAAAAAAAACTAAAGGGAGGGACGTGAGCAGTAACATTAAAATACACGGCGTGTGGGAATGCTATCAGTGTACCATAATTTTATGCACGAAAGGTTACAAAACTAGCAGGATACAGTCGCCTGTGCCAAAGTTATGCAGGCAGTGGTTTAGATTGTGATGTTTATGGGGGTGTATTCTTACATAGCTGCACTGCTTGAATCAACCGATATACGGCACTTTCCCTATTTATGAAACCAAAGTCATACACGAAATTCGAAAAAATTAAAATAAAATTAAAATCACAACTGGCCCTCCAGTTATGTATACTGACATATTGGGCCGTCTCCGTTCTGACAAGACATACATTGTATTAGGGCTGTTTACGTCTGGGTGCCCCATCCCTTTATAAAATCGGGCTGTCTAGCACACTCTTTTGAAAAAGTTGGACACAATTAGGAATGAAAATATAGAAAATGTAGGACAAAAGTAGGAAAACGTAGAACAAAAGTAGAAAAACTAAGTATTCTGAAGAAAAAGTAGGAAAAATAGGACAAAGACCAAATAGAATGAAAAAGTAGGATAGCTGGACAGTCTGTAAAATAGTTGCCAATTAAGCCAGTACAACAGTGTTTAAACAAATTGTGGCAACAACTGTTGGGAATCAAACTTGAAGCTTCTGCCCCCCCCCCCCCCCCCCCCCCCAATCTCACACACCCCGCCCATTAGTTATCCTACTGTCACACAAAATGTACTCACAAAGCTTTATCTGTTCTAGAGGCATAGGCAGATAAAAAATAGTAATAAATATTATAAGACAACCCATGCCTACAGAACAATAATAATACAAAATAAAAATTTAATTTAAAAAATGTATATATATATAACCCCCCAAAAAGAGGCAAAATTATATATATATATATATATATATATATATGTATATATATATATATATATATATATATATATATATATATATAATGAAACTAAACCACAGATTGCAGTTTGCACAATTTGTTTAATATTTATTATGAGAATACTTCCTAACATTTTCCTTTTTCTCAAAGAGAGGGTCTTTACATATTAATCCCCATGCAATCTGGTACAGGTAAATATAGGATTACCATTTGATGGGTGGTGTCAAACTGAATCCCAAGTCTTGGAAGTCTGAATTACTCCTTAGCAGCAATATGTCAAACACAAACAAAATAAAAATATATTGTATTAAATGAAATTGTTGAAAGTGTTTCATTTTCAGCAGCAATTTCATCCCCTGCCCCAGTTTTTCTTTCACATATCAGTTGAAACTGTTCTGTTATTTCTATCATTCTGTTCTCAATATCAAGATGCAATGTAATTTGTTTAATAGTTTGTCTTCAGAATCTCATTTTCAACATCTAATCAATGACTCCACATCCATTTGTCCAGTTGCTGAAATATATAAAAATAAACATGTGAAGTATTTCACATCCATTTGAAGAAGTATATTAGTCTGTAACTTAATTATATATCGTTGTATTAATTTAAAGTTTAATTTAATTTTAAGAAAAAAAATTTTTAACAGGAAACAAAATCAATGTGACTAAACAAAGTATAGAATTAAAAAGTATTGCAGTAAATTAAAAAAAAGTAGTGAACAATGTATTTAACTTTGATGATGTTATTTGATTTCTATTAGAAAGTTGCACAAAGCTACATATAAGATGACATGTGGAAGAAGAAAAATGCCTATGCTTTGCTAAAATTTGGGGTATAAAATAATGATGAAAAACAAAACTAGTCTCCAAAAGAAAATCATATTTAGGGTAGGTAATAAAAACAAAACAGATGTAAGTGCCTCATCTAGGTGGTTATGGGTTTGAAATGTTTTGAAATTAGGGTTAGGACATTACATTTCTAGCACATGACCATTTATAAACAGTAGTTCTTTTACTATCATTTATCTAAACATTATGAAATATATATATTATTTTCCAAGATTTTAGGGTATATAAGTTTAACCTCAGTAGCCTCTGGCAGAAACCATTAAGTTGAAAATTCTAAGAATAACAATAAAGGAATAATAAAATGTCTTACCAGTATGTATTATAAATTACCCAAGATTGGTAATTGATCTGCTGTTAGGTCAGTAATTGTTTTAATATATATTATGGTAAAATTGGGTTGTTTTAATTGAGGAGTGGGGTGGAGGGGGACTAATGGATAAGTTAAAGTTTGTTTTGTTTAACGACATCACTAGAGCATACGGAATTATTAATCATCAGCTATTGGATGTCAAACATTTTGTACTTTTGACATGTATGTCTAGAGTGCAAACCTGCTACATTAGTAGCCAGGTATCTTTTATATATATACACCACCCAACAGACAGAATAGCACATACCACAGCCTTTGATATACTATTATCCTGTTCAATTATTTAGACCCAAAGTTTTTTGCAAATGTTACGTTTATTTCCTATTCGATATTTGTTTTCTTTGCATTTACATGAAAACAAACCCAAACCCCGACAGGTTTTATATACAAATCATCATATAAAATGCACGAAGTTGACTTAATTCCACTTTTTAAAAATCTTTGTGTGTTCGGAATGCACGTTATTTCTCCTATAAATAACTAAGGTCATTTGCATATCAAAAGCATCATTCTATAGTGCATTTCAAACTAATGTTCGGTTCTATCGTCCTATCCGCACAAATCGTAGTATGACCTATATTTAAGAAAATATCTGGAAACATGAAGCAGGCGCGGATTCAGGTGGGGAGTTCAAGTGACAAAACCTCAGTTTGAAAAAAAAATATGTATTAAATATTATAATTATATTGTGGAATACACAAGCGCGCGCGCTGAAGGGAGACAGACAGACAGAGAGAGAGAGAGAGAGAGAGAGAGAGAGAGAGAGAGAGAGAGAGAGAGAGAGAGAGAGAGACGTCATTTATGTAACGACGCACTCAACATATTTTAATCTATGGTTATATGGTTATAGGGAGAGAGAGAGAAGAATATGGTATGCATGCGATTGGTGGAGGTGTGACCCTCTGCACAACCCCAACCCCACTTAAGGCTTCTTTTGTATATGGAGTGGGACGTAGCTCAGAGGTAAAGCGTTCGCTCATGGTAGGTCGACTGATCGATCCCACATGGTGGACCCATTGGGTTGTGTCTAGTTCCAGCCTGTGCACCACAACTGATGTATAAAAGCTGTGGTATGTGCTATCCTGTCTATGGGATGGTGCATATAAAACGTCCCTTATTGCTTATCAAAATTGCTTATCGGAAACAGTGGGCCATGTGGCAGTAGCGAGTTTCTTTCTCACTGTCATAATGGTCCTTAACCGTTTTGTCTGACGCCAAATAAACGTATATCAAATGCGTTGAGTGTGTCGTTAAATAAACATTTCTCTCGTATGTATGTGTAGTCTATATGCATTTCTAGTCGATTAGTTTATAGGTTGTTAGGTTGTTTGATAGTGAATGATATGGAAATAAATTGTTTTTGGTGTTAAATAGTTCATGCATACATTAAAGTAATACTCCTGATGGGTATGGAGAAATAACTTAATCAGTCGACGAACTCATTTCTTCATCACTATCTTCATTAAGGGGGACTATCACAGGGGGTATTTTATTTCTTATAAAACTATTTTGTTTTCTAAAATCTTCTTTGATCTTTATTACATGTTTAACTGCGTCAGAGAAGTGTGTAGGTGTGACAGAGTTCAATGCATGTGCAAGTTCTCTCCGCACCGTGCTCATTTTACCATCATTATGACGAGCTATGTGCCCTTTGACTTGACTCCAGATCAGTTCTATCGGATTGAGTTCAGAATGTCTTGGCGGCAGTCTTAGACACAAGTGCCCATGACGTTCAGCAATATCATCAGTAACAAATTGCTGTGCACATTTTTTACTTTTCACAAGTTCACAAAGAACTGGCTTTGTCATGTTACTCTCAAAAGGTATATTTTTGTTTCGTAGCCACGACTGAATTTCTTCCTTTTTAGCGTTTAGTGCAGGACATCGTGTCATCTCAGTTAATATGCTGTGGTAGCTTGCGTTATCCATGACGATAAAAGAAGGTTCTGGTAGAGAAGGCATAAGTTGTTCTTCAAATCATTTGATGAAATTGTCATGATTCATCTCACCATGATAGTCTCCGTCTGTTTTTTTAGCCTCAAAGATCAATTCACAGCCATCTATCAATCCATATTTATCACAGCCAGCATGACAAATAATAAGTCTTTTTTCCCTTCCCAGTCACCGAACAGAGTTTAGGAACTCGATCAGCAGCGTCTGATTTCGGCAGGTGATTGGCGGTACTTGTGCCCGGGTGTATATCTGTCCAGTGGTGGGATGTTGTATGGTTGACATTCACCCAGGTCTCATCTTGATACATTATTAAATACCCCTGTTCTCGTAAACTGGATATTTCATGGAGATAGGACAGTCTCCTGTCTGATATATTGGTGTCCTCAAAAATCACTTTTCCGGTTGTAGACATATGTTGGTATTTAAAATCGAGGTCATGGAGTGTTCTTCGTAAAGTTGATATGGATATGTTGATTCCACATTCCTCCCTTAAAGCCACGTTAATCTTATGTAATGTAGGTAATTCGCCCTCTCTATAAATCTGTATACTCGTCGTCTAATAACATCTTTATCAAATAAATCGATGAGTTTTCGGTCGCGTTTTTTAACAGTGATTTCTGTGCTTGGATTCGTAGAGCTTAGATTTTTCAGTTCTTTTTACTCTTGAAACCGAAACTTTAAGTGCAGCGGCAACTCGATCGACAATTCAATAAGAAGCATACCTAGGTCTACCGCGCTGATATTCATCTTCAAAATAATCGAAAATGTTCTTAATACACGATTTTACATCAACTGAAGTGTTTTTCGATTTACCCATATTTTTCCTCAAATAACAATAACAAGAATGTCGACTATTACATTTTCAATGAATTTATATACCCTACCTAACTTGTATTTTACGTGGTTTACACATTGCTACAATAGCACGTGCAGTCACAGATCGAAATAATGATGTTATTGACCAAGCAATGCTATCGTATTTTGGACATTCAGGGCTGTGTCTGCGGGATGAAAAAGTGGTTGAACCCATACGAGTCCGAACAACAGCCCTTTGGTTTTTCGCATTACAAATGTAACACCCCACCCCCAAACCCCAGCCCCTAGCACCACCATAAATACTATATATATATATATATATATATATATATATATATATATATATATATATATATATATATATATACACGTATGAGTTCCCAATTTAGAGGCAAATTAAATAACATTTTAATTATTATTTGATGTTGGTGGCCTTTGACATTTTATCCCCCCCCCCCCCCCCGGTCTTCTGGGTCCGGCCCTGCATTAAATTTATTTTTAAATTTGGAAAGCACATTCCTGCGGTGTGTGAGGTGATTTGTGTTTATTACTGTGCTACACCTCAGTTGTGTTAGGTTAGGTATGGTATGCTAATATAGAATTGATATAATAAAATAAAAATACATAATACATTAGCTAAATTTATTAAATATAATGCACCTACAAGAAAGGGTTACATGTTCTGTTTGTTTACATCTATGTTTAACGGAAAGATTACACAATGCTGTTACACACTGCAAAACAATAATAACCTCGATTTAGTGAAACAAGCTATAATGGCCTTCACGTAGCCTCAGATCCCAATCTTTTGATATGCAAATGACCTTAGTTATTTATAGGAGAAATAACGTGCATTCCGAACACACAGAGATTTTTAAAAAGTGGAATTAAGTCAACTTCGTGCATTTTATATGATGATTTGTATATAAAACCTGTCGGGGTTTGGGTTTGTTTTCATGTAAATGTAAAGAAAACAAATATCGAATAGGAAATAAACGTAACATTTGCAAAAAACTTTGGGTCTAAATAATTGAACAGGATAATAGTTGTGATGCACTAGCTTAAATCGAATCAAACCGAGAAACCGTAACCGGCAGATCTGTTCCGATTGCAAAAAATCACAATTACTATTAAAAATGTTTTTGCTTCAAAACATTTCAGGGTCCCTACATAGAATTTTCCTAATTTATAACTTTCCAGACAATACTTCCTTATCCCCCTAAAGCTCACAACCATATAGGTTACTCACTCACTCCCCCCCCCCCCCCCCCCCCCCCCACACAAACGCATATACACACTATCACGCCTACACACATGCAAACAAAAAGAAAAGGAAAAAAAGCTAAGACTTCCAAATGTTCCAGCATGCTTGTTAATACCATCACTAACCCTAAACCTAACTTAAGCCTAAATTAACTGAATGCTGGAACGATCGGAAGTCTTGCCAAAACTTTTATTTTGGTCATTCGTCTGACTGTGCAGTTTAACGACGGATTCTTAAACGACAACATATACATCGAGGACTGATTAAATGAGTCAGCAAATTCCATTACATTGGAGGGAAAGTGATTCTTAAACTCTTACCTTCGTAGAATTTATATATCAGTTGAATTTTGATGGATTTCGGCAAAACTTCACTTTCAATACCATGTGACGGTTTCGCAGGAAAACACTCATTTTACGTCAATCGTAGGCTCCGCATAGTTGTCATCGCTGTTAACACTTGTCAGCAGAAGTATATGTATACTATGATTATAATTCAGTTGGAGGAGACAATTATTTTAACTAATTTTAATGCTAACTATACAAAAAAAGTTACACATGGAAACAAATTATGTTGTCTAACCTAATAGCGTCCAAGCAAATTTGGGCCCGCAGTTTTTGAACCGTGAAATATGACTGGTCCAGCGCGGTTGTCAATTATGGCGACAGAGTGTCACGAAGCGTAGCTGAATGTGGGTGCTGTCAGATTTCTTTCAGTAGTATGTGTATTAGTGATTAATATGTGGATTTTTTTTTTTATCAGTTAACTCGAAAATGATCGATGTAAAGGTATTTGACGTCAAACATAGGATTGGTGTGGTATTAGAGCGGGAATCTTTGCCAACTTTTTGGTTGTCAGGAATTGCCAAAAAAATACATAGGTTGGTCTCTGACTGTAATGAGAGCGTATTTATCTCCAAATGTTCGTCTAGTGTAAGGTTTCGATTATACCAGTCACCTGGAAAGCTGGAAAGTGAAAATACAACTAAAATTCGGAGTGACTTTTACTTCAAAAGCATGGCATCTGACCACTTTTCATTAATGTCAATTTATGTTACATAAATATGTACAAGGCACTACAACATCAACATTAATATGACCTCAACACTAATATTTACTAAGCTTGGTTAACGCATCTAACCTGTATTCTTATTATAGTGCACTCGCACTTGGATGACTAAACAATCAATTTCCACAATAGGACTTGATACATTATCATGACCATAAACAGCAGTCATTCTGTCAACAATATCCATATCAATCTTCACTTTAGCCCATATGGGGTTAACTCTTAATTAACAAAATCATGACATTAAACTGCATATTCAATCTCCACTTTAACCCATATGGGGTTAACTCTTAATTAACTCCAGCTTACCTAATGAATAGACATTTAGTCGCAAACCTATTTGATCAATTAAAGTGCTGTGCCAGACCATACACTAAAATTTCAAATTCCACAATAAATGCTTTCTTAATTCATTGCAATAATATTTTACACCGATATGTAAATCAATAATTACGAAAATGCCCCATAAAAGTATTAAAACATCACTCCCGTAGAACACTGCCGGAAACGACCGAGTAAAATTCTCGGTAAACACATTTGCCTGTAAATAGCCATGACGTCACGAAGGGAACGCGCTTCACAGAAACCTACCACGAGATGACTGCCAGCGCAAGCGAAAGTGGGACCGACAGTGACTGCCAAGCTCATTGATCATGCGATTCTTCTTTCGATGATGAATAGTGTAGTAATGACGACTGGACTAATATTTGTGCAACACAACAAATAATGCCTTATCAGTTTGAACCTGGAACATCTTCCGACACACCACCGGCCTGGCCTGACAGATGACGATGAAAATGGACCGTCGTGGAGACAGCTTACCACTAATTTACAACTTGTATTCTTGTTTTGTTCTTTAGCTTTTCGTGCGAATTATTTTGCTACACTGTATGTTCTAATACTTGTGATGTAGTAGAAAAGACGATAAATAACTCTTGAATTCTACGAGTCAAGTGGACCCAATATAGGTAATTTTAAGAAATAAACAAAAACGACTTTTAGTCCGTCCCATCCCTCTAAGAAGATGGGTTTTATTTATGAACGATTTCAGTTTAGTTTGACGTAAAAAAAAAAAAAAAAAGTAAAAGTGTTTTGGAAATAACAAAACAATACTATTTTTTGTGTGCAGTTGTGAAAACAGTCTGCTCAGAAATAAATAACTTATTTTAATTTTAAGAAATAAACAAAAACGACTTTTAGTCCGTCCCATCCATCCATGAAGATGTTTTTTTGTGTGAATAATTTCAGTTTAGTTTGACGTAAAAAAAAAAAGTAAAAGTGTTTTGGAAATAACAAAACAATACGATTTTTTTGTGTGCAGTTGTGAAAACAGTCTGCTTAGAAATAAATAACTTATAGCACATTCCATAGTATGAAAAAAGGTTTTCTCTGTGGGAAAGTATAGTAAAATTAATTTAATGTATTTATAGTCTGTTTTACAGGGAACGCCTTTTTTCATACTATGGAATTTACGAGTCATTTATTTCTGAGCCGATTGTTTTCTAAGATGCATACAAAATTAGCTTCTGTTTTTTTTTCTTTTTTACAAAAAAAACCCTACATTTTTGTAGGATGGGACGGACTAGGCTATAGATACTTACTTGTTTGTACTTTATTGTTTTAATGTTCTCGAACTGTAAAGAAAAATCTCACAAATGAACGAGATGCAAACGACAACAAATCGGGTCTCGATGATTTCACGAACCGTGCATGAGAAAACAAACTGACCAGAGTTGAAAGCATAACGCAATTTGGGACATTGACGATATGCACCCCAAGGTCGTTTCGGTGTGGATGGCATCGGCTTGTTGTCATTTGTTTTGTGTCGCAGAAAAATTGTTGGTACGGCATCTTTTTTTAAAAGCCATAACACATGGTATTCCCATATCTCGCTTAAGCCGACAAGCCAGTTAGGACGAATCGAAACTAAAGTGCCTGCAGTCACAACGGTCTCCGGCATTTTCTTCCTGTCCAGTATTTTCACGTTGTTTTAATAAAATTCACACACAGATTTCTCACAGCAACATTACTAGGAAATGCGTGAAGACTAAATTTATCGGCTTTTGTATTGCTACAGCCGCCAACAACACGTCGTTTAACCATAATAAACACAAAAGAAGCAATGAACAATGGCGCCGACTATCGAAAGGAGTTCCCTTCGTGACGTCACGGATCAAATCTTACGGAAATTCCCGAAACGAATTCAGCTGGTTCTGTTTTTCGGGGGAATATTTTTAAATGGAAAATATACCGGTATATAATTTTTTTACATTTTTAAAAATTATTTTCTAATCATATTAAATAATATCTTGATTGATATAGCTCAATACATCATACATCTGGAACAGCACTTTAATTCAAATAACTAAATACTGAAACCACACTTCAGTTTCTATTCAGAACCATTAAAATGTAAACAGTAGAGTTACTTCCCTTAATAACGCTAGACTGAAATTTCTAGGTTCCATTAGACCAAATCAATTCCTATTGCCTATAATGTTAACGTTTACTAATAAAACTGATATAAGCAGCGTTTCAACACACCCAGCAAGTACAGCAATAGAAAGTGTGGCACCTCACATCTAATCTAGCTGCAAGAAAATGGGGGGTCACGTATCATTTAAGAGATTTAATTATGTTTTTAATAGCAACCGTCATTTTTGCTGAAAATTGCAGTTCCATTTTTGGGGGTACCCCGCATTAGTTTCAACCTCTGGTATATACTGCATAACAACTGTATAACAAATAAAAGTGTATTTATTTATTGTCAATGGGTAATAGTATTTGCACAAATAATCAATGTCACATATTATGCCTACTACCAATCACACCCACAGCTGCTTTTACTCCGTAAATATTTCACGGTGCACGTCGAACTTTGACACGGTACTCTCTTCTTTGGTACTATGCAACCTCTATTTCCCTTCCGAACATTAAAATTACTTCTCTTGATAACGCTAGATTGTAATTCTTGACCAATCATATACTATATATTACTATATATTAGTTCACCAAGATAAACATCTACGGTCCGTTTTTAAACATTTTGACATTTATTGGACCCGATGTTTACAACTTGAACAGCAAAAACAAGCGTGCAGTTTCCGCCCAGATTTCAGGCGGAATCGATACAACCATGGAATTAATTATTTCGTGGCGAAATATGAGATGTACCAATAAATATAAACACTTACTGTATAAAGAAAACTTCCCGAGTCACGTTTTACGCATAAATAGACAGTTTGTCCAAATAGTAATCCTGCATTAATCCAATTTTCAGTTACGAACAAAATCTCGAATATTCCCGCCGGCCATTGTGAGCATATTTAAAATGTGATTGAAAACTGTTGGTGGAATCGGATTATTTTTATTATTATTCGTCTCGGGTTCACGAGTTTATTCCACGATATTTAATGGAATATCACGTTTAATAATAATAAATAAATAAACTTAATTAATGAATAATATTTTTAAAAAATCAATTAATTGATAATAAATTAATAATAACAATTAAATTTAACTGAATAAAACCCCTAAAATAACTAATGACCAGTAATTATAGCTAAAAAAAAAGAAATGAAATTAAAACAAAAAAGAAGAGAAAAAAAAAGAGAGAAAAACCTTTGAAACACATGTAAGCAATGGGCCTGTAATAATAATATTTAAAAACAATTACTAAAGGAAATAATAATTTTGGAAAAAGTAAATAAATGAAGGCCTTAAAATAAGTAATGACCTGTACTAACAATCATTATTTTTTTAATAATAATAAGAAAGAATAATACACCCCAAAACTTTAATGTGATAATATTATTAACAATGTATATAATGCAACCCACACAAAGCACATATGTAGAAACAAAAATAAATAAATTTAATAATCAATTCCATTCAGTTCCGCAATATTTCTTTTTACTGGGTGTACGTAAAATGCTTGATACGAATAATTCTCGTTCCGCAAAATTTTCATTCCGCATTTTCGATGTGCCAGGATAAAAATAGCTTTCAAATGTTTAAATGTGTCATCTTCAAACATCTAATCCTGGAAAGGTTACCAAAGGTATTGTACTTAATATTTTTGTCTAAAATTTATTAAAATATGTTGTTGTACGTGTTGAGGCTCTTAAATAAAGCACATATGCCTGATTTGATTAAATCGTGATTGCAAATGGAAAATTCGATCCAATGGATAAACGTTACGGCACAGCAATAAACATCACAATAATAAATATCGTGCCGGAGACGTTTATCTTGATGAACTATACTATATATATGATATAGACCGATCGACCTACAATACGCAATCAGTCACGGCAATTACATGTATTCATCGTTACTTTCCCTTGTTTTAAATAGAGTACATACATACAATATTTACTATTCAACAATTACGCTGTATCATATTAATAAAGTATTTTGGAGCAACAAATCATTTTCCCTAAACCATAAAATTAGATGTACTAATATAATCCTACGTAACTTAACAACCCCCAAAGTCATGCGACTCATCGTTCGCGATAACCATTTATTAACAAAACATCAAATTAACTGGACATGTCAACTTGTTATACATATATTTACATAAACTGTGTTTTTGCCAAGGTGTGGGACGTGTAGGTCTTCTGTACATTGTGTTTCACTAACCTGGAAAGTGAAAATACAACAACTTAAATTCGGAGTGACTTTTACTTAAAAAGCATGGCATCTGACAACTTTGTAATAGCCAATCAGACTCCACCACGCACTATAGCTCCGTATTTTATCCGCTATTTTCCGTAAATACATCGGAGAGCCAAATATTTCAGTTTCCGATTTTATCGTTTTGTTACACTATCTCTCTTACGGTCAGAGTACTCGGGCTAAGTTCAGCGCTGAGACGTAGGCGAAAGTTTCCGTTACAATACCGTAACAAGGGACCCTGATGAATCGAGATATTTAATAATTGTATATTTTAAAACTGCTTTGTAATTTTATTATATTTATTAGAAGACATTTTTTAATTGTTACTTGAACCAACAATGCAGAAAAATCTATATATTTGATGCCATCAAAAGTACACACATACTTACAATCGGTCTACACCCGCTCATTAAACGAAAAAACATAACTATTGAGTCGTGTTATTTATTATTTTCAAGTATAGAAATGCAAAACGTTATCAGAACAAAGTATATGGTAACAGGTCGTTTCACCCTTATTACTAGTTCACTCGAGTCGTTTTGAGCAGGATCGATTCGTACTTCTAACAGTCGTTTCACCCCATGTTTCGATGTGGCCTAATTTTTATTTTGTTAATAAAGTACATTTATTCATTGATTTGACCTATATCCAATGATTTTTAGATGTCACACATTGCAATCTATATTGCATGTTTATATTTACAGATAAAAATAATATAATTTTGTTTATATCCAATAACATAATTTATTCAAGCCATATACACGAAATACGTACATGCCTTAGATAATATACACAATGTATTCACATTAATAATTAATTTATGAACAGTCACACTGCATACTACTGATGTGCTGTGGTTTCTTATTAAATATACTACACACCCAGCTGAGGTTCAAACACAGTACGATATGTTGATTCCGTGTAGCTTCATCTGACAGAAAGCAAACAGATGATAAGACATTAATATCCAAAGACAGATTATTACCTAATATTTGGTAATCAATAATTAATAAACGGGAGAAAAAAAAAGACTTCAAAACTATAATAAATACATTTATTTTGGGGGGGGGGCAAAATGACTCGGTATGAATGAGATTTAGGGCGAACCAACACTGGGTGAATAGGAGTAAGGGCGAAACAATGCAGAGTTCGAAATGGTTTGAGGGCGAAACAACCCGGATCCTAGTAGGCCTATATAGCTGCAATTTGCTTCGTTGAATTTATGTCTTGAAGAAATCAATAAAAAAGGAACTGTTTTTATGAGAAAAAAAATAATTTATTTAGCAGTCAGCAGATTGCTGCATGGTCTTTAAAATATTGCTTGCAAGATGAGGTGGGACAAACTTCTTTTTTAAAAATATTTTAAATACAAAGTATTAAAACATTTTTTCATTTTATTGTATTAAGTCGTGTATTGATTTTACATGTAGTCTTGACACATTAATTAATTAAAAAATTTAATTGATATACTGTTATTTGCAATTAAACCTTCTGCCCTGTATGATAAAACTAAAATGAACGGATCACTGTCTATTCCACTAAAAGAAAAAGGAAGTTTTAGTGTTATTCTTAGCAAATATGATTCTAATTTAATTATAGGTATTGTCTGTTATTTCTTTTATGTTCCATCTGGGTATGAACAAAAAAAAATAACACAGTTTGCGGATGATTGTTTTTATTCATACCCCGATGAATGTAAAAGAAATAACAGACAGTCCTTAAATGATGAGAAAGTCAACTTCATGACTGGATTGCCAACATATATACTACTACAAATTCTGGAATTAATTTCACCAATGTTAAATGGTACACCCAGATCAGCACTGACAGCATTTCAGAAATTGTTACTCACACCAATGAAACTGAGGATAAATGTCATCCGTGTACTTTTGGGATTTATATTTCATGTTGATAAAACAACCATTTCAAAAACATTCCTAAATACCATGGATATTTTGTATCTTTCACTGCAACCAATTATCATTTGGCCAGGACGTGAAAAATTAAGGAAGACTATGCCAATGGAATTCTGTCATCATCTCAAATCTATAGATTGTTGTGAGGTTTTTATTGACACACCCTCCAATCTGGAAGCAAGAGCCCTTACCTGGTCAGCATACAAGCACCATAATACAGTTAATTTCCTCATCAGAATTACTCCACAAGGAACAGTTTCATTTATTTCAAGAGTATGGGGTGGCACAGTCAGTG
>NW_024534485.1:0-19239 GCF_016097555.1 Gigantopelta aegis
TTTTGTACCTAAATTAACCCACGTACTGAACTAATAATCGGAGTGTTTTCTTGGTTAATTTGTCTTTTCTTTCCGTGGCCTGTTCCTGTTAGATAGATAGATAACAGTTTAAACGTGCTCATATACTACTAGGGTTTCGAACACGCCTATCCCGAGTCCGACCTCCGATAAGATCATGAGGTTCCTGATTGGCAGGTGTATATTCAGACGGTCCCCAGACACTGTGTCTAGACAAACAAGACGTGCCTCTTTTATTAAGATCATAAGGTATTGTTTATGTCATGTCATAGGGTTTTACGTGCACATTCAGAACAAGCTGTTGTAGTGGACGCCTGTCGTGGGCACAAGAGCCGGCCTTGGCCGGCTCCTCCGTCCATGACAGGAAAGGTGGAGGGAGGGGAGAGGAGGGACCGTCTGCACTGGCAGGTGCAAGGGAGCACCAGCAGCCCGATCAAATCGGTAGCAGGCGGGTTGGGGTGGTGGTGGTGCTATGGAATTTGAATGGAGCAGTTAAATGCCAAAGAGAAAAGGGTGCGCAATTTTGATTGAGGGAATTTGGCGCAATTTTGAACGGTCGGTCGAAAGGTAAATGGCCGAGCTAATATAGGTTTTGATATTAGTGAATCGAGAGTAGCTCGTTAATTTTAGACCTCTACGATGCTGTGGTGTCTCCCTAGGTTGTCATGTCATGTCATGCCATAGGGTTTTACGTGCACATTCAGAACAAGCTGTTGTAGCGCACGCCTGTCGTGGGCACAAGAGCCGGCCTTGGCCGGCTCCTCCGTCCATGACAGGAAATGTGGGGGGAGGGGAGAGGAGGGACCGCCTGCACTAGCAGGTGCAAGGGAGCACCAGCCGCCCGATCAAATCAGTAGAAAGCGGGTGGGGGTGGTGGTGATGCTATGGAATTTGAATGAAGCAGTTAAATGCCAAAGAGAAAAGGGTGCGCAATTTTGATTAATGGAATTTGGCGCAATTTTAAACGGTCGGTCGAAAGATAAATGGCCGAGCTAATATAGGTTTTTATATTAGTGAATCGAGAGTAGCTCTTTATTTTAGACCTTTACGATGCTGTGGTGTCTCCGTTGGTTGCCCATAGGGCCCTTATAAAGGGACTGACCGCTTCAGGTCGAGGCATCACCAAGTACCAAGTTATTACCAGCAGCAAGTATTGGGGGTTTGGGTGAGGGAGGACGATATTCTTTTGTTCAGCTTCCCCCGGGTGCATTGCAATTGTGTACTCGGAACCGGTATTCTTTTGTCCGGTTCCTTATTAGAGTACGTGCTGGGCCATTAAATGGGGGCGGGTGCATTGTTATCATTAGTCAATGCACCCTGTGTACTGATGCAGTGAGCGTGTAGTCTGTGTGTGAATCCTAGTTTTGTGTTAAGGTTGTACCTATTGTCTTAAGTCCCTATTCTAGTGAGTTCAACGGTCATTCATGACCACCCACCCCCCTCCGTCCTTGTATAGCATTGAATACAATGACGAAAGGGGAGTTAAACTAGCCTAGCTATCTAATTTGAAGGGTTAATAATAATAATATAATAATAATAGATTTTTATTTCACATCAGAGATCCATAGAACATATATAAACATCACATACAAAACTGATTACATAATATACAGCAGCTTGTGCCAGCGATTTACACATACATATTTGACGTACACAGTTGTACACCGCAGGTGGGCAAGTAGGTCGTTTGAAGTTGTTTCGATTCTGCTCTTCAGCGAATATGCTGTTGAGCGAAGTAAAGCGCCAAAGCTTTTTACTCGATGACTGATAAACATCTTGCTGGCACTGTATGGTCGTCGTTGTCCGATCATCCATCGGTATGCATTATTATAACATATGTTAAGATCCTTCATAGTATCCTGTGTAAATTTCACCCATAATGCACCCGCGTACAAATTACTACAATAACTCACAAATAATTGTGTTTTAACAGATTATGAACATTTCGCCACAACAACATGTTTGCACGTACACAAAGGGCTCTATGCTGTCGTTTAATGTCTTTATCGTCTTTCATGTTTTTGCATATAATATGACCTAGATATTTATAGTTGTCAACAAATTTCAGTACATCACCACACAAATATATCGAAGGCACATTGATCAACTTCAGAGTGTCTGGCTTAATGCACATACAAACAGTTTTCATTGTATTATATATAATATCATAATCTTCTGCAAATTTCTCGCAAATCGTTAACATTTTTCTTAATGCAGAAATAGATGGGCAAAGAAGTGACATATCATCAGCAAAACTGAAGTTATTTAGAAACACCCCACCAACATTACACCCAACTGCACATTTTGACAACTGTAGGTTAAGGTCATCAACATATATATTAAATAATAAGGGTGACATTACCCCCACCTTGACGGACGCCATTTGTTACATTAAACTTACAGGAAATATATGCACCCCATTTTACACTAAACAATTGGGTTAAATACCATGTTTTGAGAAAGCGAACTACAAAGTAGGCACGCCTTTTTTTCAAAAGTGTCAATATAATGTCCAGTGATTTACTCGGTCAAAGGCTTTTTTTTGCATCCAAAAAGCAAACATACACAGGCCTACCTTGTAAAATGTAAAAGTTAATAACTTCCTTAAAAGCAAATAAACACATATCGGTGGATGTCCCACTTTTAAAACCAAACTGATAGTCCGATGTACTCAGGTCTGTTCGTGATAACAGTACATGTTCCATAACTTTTGATATCACAGTTGCTAATGCAATTGGACGGTAATTGCCTTTATCTGTTATGTCTCCGGTTTTGTTTTTCACAATAGGAACAAGAATAACATCTGTCATACTACTAGATACATGCCCGTGTACAAGCATGGCACTGAAACAAACTGGCAATAGAACGAATAATCTCTTGGACGCATATTGGAGGTGTTCCGCCGAGAGGCCGTCATTCCCTGCTGATTTCCCACTGCTAAGTTTAAAAACAAACTCCATTACCTCATTGAGATTTACGTTCATTTCAGCAACATAACTTGAATCATTAGCAATATACTCTTCAACATATGCTCGATGATGCTGACCCGTCACAGAATTTAGAAGTTCTTTA
This sequence comes from Gigantopelta aegis, assembly GCF_016097555.1. Taxonomy (NCBI): domain Eukaryota; kingdom Metazoa; phylum Mollusca; class Gastropoda; order Neomphalida; family Peltospiridae; genus Gigantopelta; species Gigantopelta aegis. The sequence goes on from NW_024534485.1 coordinate 3,091, forward strand.
TAATGTTCTTTAAACAAACCTGCAATATTCTCTTTCCCGGTCACACCATCCACAGTTGTTGCCAATAGAGTTCGTTTATTATTTTCTGTAGAAATATTTTTCCAAAATTCACGAAAGTACATGTCGGTCAAATTTTGTGCTATAGCATCTGCCTACATTCTATCGTTCTCATTTTGACACATTCTAAGAGCGTATTTAAACTGCCTACGTGTTTTGTTCATATTTTCACATATAAGTCCTGTTCTAGGTTTACCATTGTCTCGCCATAACAAGTAGGCCTCTCGAGCAATGAGATGCAGATCTTTTACGTAGTTATTCCACCCAGGCACATTTTTGTGATTGTCACCATTACCTTTAATCAAATGCTGATATACCAGTTTTAACCCTTATAGTGTAGGTATTGGTTTAAAAAGCCTAGTGCTTGGCATACTTAACTTTATTACCAATGCAATAAAACGAAACTAACGCAATTGTATACATATATGCACCAATCTAGGTACTTAGTTTGAAGAATTTTGATTCCCGCCCCCTAAATATAGGATTTTAGTAGGCTTACTTGGTTTGTCTTCAGGCTATCTGGATAGTTGGATATCGGTTTTCCTGCATGTCTTTGCTTCTGGAACCCTAGTTGACTTACCTTAGTTAGCTAGGATGGAATGCATCAATAATAAAAAACATGGTGCGGGTGCAAAGACAAATTCGTGCAGTTTATTTACAGTTAGGCGTAGTGGGGTTCTTGATCCGTGATTGGCTGGATTGGACCAATGCGAGTGCTGCACAAAATAGGCGATAATTAGTGGTGTCCTATCTTGGTTGATTATCTAACGATGTTGATTGGCTGGTTAATTAGCCAATTGGGTTACTGCGACTTCGATCCTGTCTTAGTGAGAAAGAAAGAAAAAAAAAGCTACTGTTTCGCTAATGGAAGTGATATATACCAATTGCCAATCACGAGTTTCAGAACATGAATATATATTTACAGTAAAATAATATGGTTATCGTGGTTAGGTCTGGCTGGTACCCCCACTGTCGTCCCCCCGGCGTGGAATGTCTATTGGGTCGCGATGCTTAGGGTCGCTATTCCATTTGGGGGTCCGTCCATATGGGGGATTGTTCCAGCTATTGTGTTAGGTATAAGCCCGCTTTAGTCATTTCTCCGTTCTCTCCCCGGGTTGGAACACGTGGTCTGTTCGAATGAGTAGGGTGGATGTTCCATCCGGGGAGTCACGGGTGTCACGAGTTAAGCAGCGTATTAATTGCTTATCTTAATTATAGATCGCCACCTTCCTTCCGTTGGTCCCCCGGATTGGAGTGCATGTCGGTCAAGTGCAGAAGGTCGCTCTTCCCTCCGGGAGACGTACAGGCGATCATTTTCTAATTTTAGTTTTTAACTTTATGACTGTCAAGAGCCCGATGGGTGTGCTACGGTTTCCCATCCTGCCTGCGATCAGTCGGGTTGGTGGTCCGCGTCGACTGAACGCTGGCAAGGCAGTACGTGGCACTTATAGTTTTGGTTTGGTGGACTGGACGAATTGATATACTGCTTTGAAGGTTTTATGTTTTAGATATTTATCAGGGTTAAGTAAAAGGTTAGGTGTAATTGGTTTATTGTGGTTAGCTTCGGTTATTGATTCTATCATTAGTTTTTTCTGGCTGTTGTGTAGCGTGCAATCCAGGAGATAGTGTTTCATGTCTTCCCGGGTGCCACACCCACAGTCAGGGTTTTTATTGGTGAAAGAGCAGCTGTTGAGCTGCGAAGGTTTACCTATGCGCAATTTAATAATTATTTCATCCACATAAGTGTTTAGGTCGGATAGAGTTGACTAGTGGTTTGATGTTATAGTGCCATGTATTGGTTGTTAGATCCCAGTTGGCCTGCCATTGATTAATGTAGTGTGTTCTTGCTTTTGGCATTAGTTCTAATATTCCTAAAGGTAGTGCTGTAATTTTACTAGTGATTGAAAGTGCAGTTTTGGCTCCATAGTCAGCTATTTCATTGCCAATTATACCTACGTGAGCTGGGACCCATTCGAATACTACTGTTAAATTAAGCTGGTTTAGTTCATGAAGTTTATTGTGGATGGCTGCAAGGAAATCTGGCCTGGTAGATTTATTAGTTTGAAGTGATTGGATAGAGCTAAGACTATCTGAAAAAATAACGCTTTTAGAGTATTGTTTAGTTTTAATCCGGATTAGGGCTTCATAGATGGCTGTCATTTCTGCTGTATAGACTAATAGGTTATCTGACAGCCTGGCGTATTTAACTAATTTAGAGTGTTTAGATATTTTTTCTTCAACTACTGCGAAGCCAACCTTACCGTTATCTGGATTTTTTTAGCCATCCGTGTAGATATGGATGTGCTCAGGGTAATTTTCGTTGGCTGCGGCTTCGGACAGGATTTTCTTAAATGGTGGAAATGGAGTTGAATCCGTAGCTTGTTTAATTAGATATGGTGTGTGGCACTCGACTGGCTGATTGATATGGTATAGTGCCACTGGCGTGTTATCTATACCTACTTCTATTTCTATTTTACTAGCTTTAGTGGTGAAAGAATCATTAAGATTTTGATTGGTTTTGAATACTAGTCCTGGGTTAGCTATGATAGGAGTGAGTTCCTGAACTGGGTGATCTAGTTTAAGAGAGTGGATTTTTAGATGATAATTAAGATGTTGAAGATATTTCAGTGGCATAATGTTAAACTCAACTTCTAAGCTCTGTCCGCTGGTATTTGATGGAACTTTAGCTATGATTCTAAGAGCTTGGATTTGAATAACATCTAATTTATGTAACAGTTTGGGAGCGGCGCAACTGTAGGCTTGGGCTCCATAATCTATTCTGGAGAGTATGCATGCTTTGTAAACCATAAGCATTGCCTCTGTTTGCGCTCCCCAACTGGTACCTGAGATGGCTCTTAGCAAGTTTAGAGTATTTTTTGAGTTCCTGACTATGTCATTGATATGGTCACTAAAGGTTAGTTTTGAGTCAAAAGTTACACCTAGAAATTTAAATGTTTTGACTCTTGGAATTATTTTATCACCTGATTTAAGTTGGTGATTATCTGATTTATTGACTTTATTAAAAAACATATAGACAGTTTTGTTTTAGTTTCTGATAGTTTAATGCCCCAGTCCAGGGCCCATTTGTTAAGTCTATTCATATCAGCTTGCATTAGGTGAAATAAATTAGTGGTTGTGTTGCCTGTGCGCCAGATGGCGCAATCATCGGCAAATAGTGCTGTGTTTAATGGCGTGGTCGTTTTTGTTTTTCCTTTAGCATTAAGTGCTTCAGTTATGTCATTAATAAAAATGTTGAATAAGGTTGGTGAGAGGACCGAACCTTGTGGTATGCCATTAATTATTTCGGTTCTATCTGAATAGTGACCGTTGACTCTAACTGAGATTGATCTATTATGGATGAAATTGTTGATAAAATTGAACATATTACCTTTAATACCGTTACTCTGTAGTTTATTTAGTAGACCTTGACGCCATACCATATCAAAAGCTTTTTCAATATCTATGAATATTGTTAAAACCTTATGAGGTTTTCGAAATGCATCATTAATACTATTTTGTAATCTTAACTATTTCATCTATTGTTGAATGTTTAGTTCTAAATCCGCTCTGTACATTAGTTATTAGGTTATTTTCGAGTAGGTAATTGTTGAGTCGTTTATTGATAATAGTTTCTAAGGTTTTGCACATGTGGGACGTGAGTGTTATCGGTCTATAACTCCCTGGGAGGGAATGGTCTTTTCCCGTTTTAGGGGGACTAAAGCATTCTGCATGTTTCCACGCAGTGGGCATTTGACCCTCCCTCCAGATTCGGTTAAAGAGCGATAACACTACCTTTAGGGCTACGTCCGGCATGTGCTTGAGTAATGTGTAACTTATTTGATAACATTGTTATCGGTTTATTAAATTCTAAATTATCAGTAGTTGGGTGATTTGCTGTTTTAGTATCATTAGTTGGTAGAGAGTTATCTTTCTTAAGTTTCTCAAAAAATTGTTTAGGAACATTTTCGTTGCTACTGTTTTTACTGAAAGTTTTACTGAGAAGGTCGGCAGTGTTAGAGAGGCCTGTTTGGAGGCGTGACCTTGGCCTTGGTATGAGTCATATCATGACCTACTTTCTCGTGACCTACTTTCTCATGACGTAACTGACCTACTGACCTACTTAGACCAGACGCCCGAGTGTATAAAAAGTTGCGCCATTCCGAGCTGAACCACAAACATTGCAGCTGTTAGATAACTGTATCGGACTGTCATTATTTGATTGTGAGGAAGATTCACCGAGAAAAAAAGTAAGTATGTATTATAGTTTATAAATTTAACTACTATAGGGATAAGTATGAATTGGTGGTAGAAAAATAATTATACAATAAATGTGTATTTAACGATGTAAAGGTGATGCGTTTATTTTTAAGCTTAGAAATGTGACACCCCCCTCCCCCCTAAATATACGAAACACATTTTAATATAAATAAAAGTTTTACCAGCGAAAAACGTACGTTATTTGAAGACTGAACATCATTTTTCGCATATCACATGAATGCTTTGTCGCACTCGACACAGCTACAAAATAATTGCTGTATACTGGAGAGAATGAAACAGTTAACATACTCTACTTTCCTAATCAGCCGACGATCGAATTACTATACCCAGGTTATTATTGGCCCAACATCATAACACAGTTTTATTTTATTGTTTATTTACAGTGTATCGTGAAACTTGCAATGACCTGATGATCATTGCAAGAACTCGTTTTTGTTCCTGTCTGCCCCTGAAAAAGAAGAAGAAACCCCATTAAATGTTGATTTTGTTTTTTAACAGCTTAAGATATTTAACACAAATGAACAACAACAAATCGGATGTTGATTGCGCGAACCGTGCACGAGAAAACAAACCGAACCAAAATGATAACGGTCACGTGATATACCAACGTCTGTGACATTAAAAATAGATTGGACCTCGCTTGCTTAACGGTTTTTTCTCGACAACACGTTTTGTGAAAAAATGCAAAAAATGCATTTCGTGGTTTTACAAACATCAGGATTACCAAAAAGCACTTCAGGTGAATGGAAATGTGTATTCTAAATAATAAAATGTAAGTAAAGTGCAATTTTATTTGTGAAAAATGGGGTTTAATAGCGAAAAACAACGCCGTAATGGTTAACAAATAAACGTAACTAGGGTGTGTCCCTTTAAGAGTTGTACTGATTTTAAAATCGTTGCACTGTTTTTCCGGTTGTCAATATAGCCTCAACCATAATATCAGCGAAGCAATTATTCTATCCAATCGGCTGCCTGGTTACTTTAATTGACCTCAGTAGTGTTAAACGTACTTTCCTCCTTTTGATATCTACATATTACTAATTGTTGTTGTTTGCTATAATTTGTTATTTATTTTATTTTAATTTACCGAATATTGAAGAACAGACAAAAGACAATATAATCTGTTACACTACATGTACTTTATTAGAGTTATAGTTTAGGGTTTTTTATGTTAGCGATTAATATAAGTTGTAGAAGCATCACGAGGGGTATATGGCTTTTTATGTACCCTTTGTGTGTTCTTTTACCCCGAGCCGAAGGCGAGGGGGTAAAAGAGCACACAAAGGGTACATAAAAAGCCATATACCCCGAGAGATGCTTCTACAACGAATTTATCTTGCCGACATGTTAAACCATATAGCGAAATAATCAAAATAACGCCAGACAATAATTGTTAACAACTTATTAACGGAGCCGTACCACGCGGACGCGAACGAAACCACTTGCCAGTGACGAAAAATAGTTCCATCGATAAACGAGTTTTTAACTTCAAATGTTTGTAATACGAAATTGTCTGAAACAGATATTAAAAAACAAAAACAAACAATTTTTTTTTTTTATCAGAAATGTATGTAGTAAAATAAATATTTAAAAAAAAACCCCACAGGAATCGCGCATTAATACAATAACACCACGACCGTAATTAGGTGGCTGATTTCAACATTAAAGCTTTTAAAAGTATTGAAATAGTGTATTTTATAGTAAAAATTAAATTAATTATGTATACTTGATTGATTATCAATGTTATTTATAATCTAATTATTGCTTTAGCATTAACTGGGGTGGCTGGAAACTGTTGGAAATTACAGACGGGGTATAAGAGAATTTGGCTCCGCCCACAGGGGTATAAGGGATTTGTCCAACGGCAAACAACCAATGAGATTAAAGAATTTTACATGAAGGCGAGATAATATTTTATGTACTTTATTTTTGCTGGTCAACCAGACTATGTTTTTTATTATTCATATATGAACATGGAAATAAATTTATTGTATTGTATTGTATACTTATTCAATCAATCAACAGTATATTGTTTGTTCACTTAAACATTGACAAACAATTGATTGACATGTTGCAAAGTTTGGACAATATACGAAACAACAGAGCCTGTATTTCGTAGACGTTGAATAAAAGATAAAAAGTCTAGTAACAATTTATAAAATAATCTAACCTTAATTCCTCGAACAGACGCTCGAAATCAAAATCATCGATACTGAAAAAAGAACGACATTTAATGTAACTGAGATTTCTTAAGAGGTGTACTGATTTTAAAATCGTTGCAATATATAACTGAATGCAATTTTAATACGTAAAAAGAAGTAAATGTAAAACTTACGTTTCAAAGGGGTCCCATGGCTGTGTCCAAAGTAACGAATGACTGTTAGCAGCTGTCTTCAAAGTAATGAATGATTGTTAAGCAATGAATTTATAATCGTCATAGGCCTACTATGATGCGAGCAATCAAGTCCCGTTAACATTCCCATATGGCAACTTAATTACCGTGACGAAAAAGAACACATTTAAAAAAGATAACAACACCAGATGTTCCCGCTCCTCGTCGTGGGTACAGACTCGGCAACGGGTCTCGGCCTTTGATCCAATGATGGTGAACGGTATCCAAGGAAGAGGTGACTAAACCTTCATTGGATAAAGGCACTTTAAGTCAATGCGACTAACTGCCTAATACCAGCGGAACCACAATGAACGCGGGAAAGCGCTCCTCTCCTGGGGTGGATAATGACATCATTGTCACCTATCGAGATGTTAACATACACACGCTAACGACAGTGGACAATACGTTTACAAATAAGTGGCGTTCTTTAGTAAAGACCATGAAATAACAGGTGCCGGAATACAGGTACACAGCTTTAACTAATTAAATATGTTTTATTGTTAAAGACCACCGTTCACCATTTCACCGCTCACCATTTCTCGTGACGTAAACAATGGAGCCAGCTGCCAGACAATTAATTTGCGTATAATCATTATGACAAGCGAAAACACTGTCCTTGTTCATCTACGTAATATGAAGCTATTTACCTCCAAACAAGGAATTACCCTACCGTATCGTTTCGTTATGTAAATTAAATTAGATTTTTTTTCACATACGTGTTGTGGTTTAATGGATAGAGCGTAAGCGCACGGCACGGGCGAATCGAGTTCGCCTCTCAGTAGTGTAATTGTTTTGTTTTGTGTTTTTGTATAGTTTTTTCTTTCTTATATAGATCTATAGTTGTTTATTCTCTATTTGTTAGGTATACAAAACAAAATTTCACGAATATAGTAAATATTGAATGTGAATGTGAATAAAAAATTGCGGTATTGAATTTCTAACAGTCACGCGTATTAACGTGTGTGTGTGTGTGTGTGCGTGTGTGTGCGTGTGTGTGAAACACCCCAGCCCATTGCTTTGAAGAAAGAACGCGTGACTGCAACTGAACGCTCCGACCTAAACTATGATCTTTTAACTGCATTTTAAACACAAGTATTTCCCTAGAGTACAAGCCTTTTTACAGGGTTTTTTAATTACAAAATGGGTAAATACAGTGGTCGATCTAGGATCGATCCCCGTCTGTGGCCCATTAAGCTATAGCTAACTAGTGTATTATGTCTGGCATATCAAATGTCGTGGTATGTTCTGTCGTGTACACACAGCTCGTGCTACTATAAAGTAGCGGTAGAAATATCCAATCACAAATCTAGTCATAGAGTAAAAAAACCGCAATGGTTTGGGGTTTTTTTTGTTTTTTTTTCTAAATTACAATCACTGGTCTCTCTAGATACAACTACACATGAAATGGACACACATTGGGTTACATCGAGAGGCCTTAAGGGCGACATGTAAATAATATGAGTGTTCATTTCTCTTCATCATTGTCATCCTCCTCATCGTCGGTATCGTCGTCGTCTTGTTCATCCAAATATTCGCTGATCCAGGAACGATACTGATTTAATTTAGAACGAATCTGTGGTCTCACATCTCTGTCTGGATTCACAAACTGTAGAATTTTCCTGGTGTTGGGACCTTTGTCAAAGTAATGCATATATGTCAGAAAGCGAGAGTACGTGTCTTTAAATAACTTCCATTGCAATGTATTCATGTTTCTTTCGATGGCATCTTGGGACATGTTTTTTTCTTAGTAGCGTTTCCTCTTGCCCTGGAGATAGTCATGACTGATGTCGAATTCACGTTCCACCATGAGACGAATGCCTTCGTTTTCCAGGTCGGGCGACGGCTCTCCATTTCCCTCTTCGCACGTTTTCACGTGTCGCTGCAAGTTGCTTCCGTCTTTAAAGACCCGACCACACGTATGGCAAGACTGCATCCTCTTGACTTTTTTTTCAGATAGGGTTCTACCTCATCATCTTCTTCGTCGTTACTTTCGTAGGCGGGTATGCCTGGTAGTTTTCTCTTGAATGCGTCCCTTTGCATAATTTGCACGTAGAGCTCTTTCTTCGACGGTGGTTGCACGTCTTCTGGGACATTCGCCGTTACGCTCGTGGTTTTATACCATTCGGACGGCCCCGTCTCTAAACCATTAGGCCGAAGACGCCAATGTTCGGGCGTGGTCGGTTTCAAGTCCACTAAGAGATGTCCGTAGGGCCTGTGGGTAGCTGCCTCAAACTGATGCATGAAATGACGAGTGTTTTCCGGATACATCTGCCTTGCCAAAGTCAGAACTTGCTGCTTGTCGATGGGGTTGTTGAACAGAGCTAGATAATGGCAGTTTCTTCTCTGTGTCGGGTCCTTGCTGTGATACAGGTTCTGGTTGATAGCGATGACAGATAACTTTCTGTGATGACTTCCTTCCGTGAACAGGTCGGTGATCCTTGGGTCTTTATTAGCCATACACATCAGGTCGTCCAACACGATGAGATTTCTGACTCTGGGATCCAAATAACGATCCTTTTCCAAATTCTCGGGTATGCCTTGAACAAATTTCACTCGAACGTTTGCCCCAATGATGTCGTAGAGGGGTTGCCATCGTTTGTAGAGCCAGATGATGCGCTGGGCAGGCGGCTGGATTTTACCATCCCTCAACAATTTGTATACCAAAAATGTCTTTCCACACGACGTGGGTCCCGACACGATCATGGTGAAGGGATGTAGCAATTTTAGGGGCTGCTGTTGCTGCTGCTGCTGTGGTGGTGGTGGTGGTGGTGGTGGTGGTGTGGTGTGGTGGTGGCTGCTGTGGTGGTGTGGTGGTGGTTGTGGTGGTGGTGGCTGATGTGGTTGTGATGGTGGCTGATGTGGTGGCGGTGGTGGTGGTGGCTGATGTGGTGGTGGTGGTGGTGGTGGCTGCTGCTGTGGTGGTGGTGGTGGCTGATGTGGTGGTGGTGGTGGCTGCTGCTGTGGTGGTGGTGGTGGTGGTGGTGGTGGCTGCTGCTGTGGTGGTGGTGGCTGATGTGGTGGTGGTGGTGGCTGATGTGGTGGTGGTGGTGGTGGTGGCTGCTGTGGTGGTGGTGGTGGTGGTGGCTGCTGTGGTGGTGGCGGTGGTGGTTGCTGCTGTGGTGGCGGTGGTGGTGGTAAACCTTTAGCATGTTTTTGTTGAAAATGTCTTAATATGGCTTAACATGTTCCATCACCGGGTCGTCCATTCTCTGCCATTGGTAGGCTCGTAGCCCACAACAGTAACAGACGACGGCATCGTGATCTCCCGTGTAATAAAAACCCGCCTTGGCGAGTTCCCTCGGTTTCTGGCGTAACTGTATTGGCCACCACCCAAATGTCTGCATCCGCGTGTAGACGTGGCGCATTTCGGGACGATGGCAGAACAGGTAACGTCTCGAACAGCAGTCTTCTTCTTCATCCCAGGCAGCGTCTGTTTTATATTCTCGAGCGGTATCTGTTTGATCCACGGCTTCTTTGATTTCACCATCTTCATTTTCATCCATATTGTCACAGGCAGCATCCGTTTGATCCGTGAAATGTTCTTCTGGTTTGGTAGCCATTCTTTTGATCGTATGTCTTTCTGAACATTTGCAGACCAAGACATCGTCCTCGTCGCTACTGCTGCTGCTACTAACACTGCTCGAATATCCCGATGCCATTTTCTTCGCTCCAGATGGAGTGCAACAAGACACAAAAATATTAGAATCATAAAAACACGTCTGCTCCCTAGGACAGTCGTAAAACAAATGACGTTTATACCACAAACCACTTTTTATAGCCACTGATGGCAGTCGTTCGGGTTGCAGAAATTACACTAGGAATCCCATCTGATTTTGATGGTCGTCTTGCATGGCGCAGGGCACGATCGAGTTCAGCTCTGGTACAAAGTCACACATGACTGCGAAACAGTCTTTGAGTTTTTCCCATTGGTCCAGATGAAGAAACATTCCTTTCTTCGATGGCTTGATCGCGTCATCGCACCACCACCACTGTCGAATGTCTACACCGACAATGTTGCTGTCCACGCTCACGTACACGTTGGACCCAATATGACGAAACAACTTCTCCTCTTTCCTTTCTTGTAAGATTGCAATGGTGTCGTCTATCTAGCTCTTACTCGTACACAGTTCGACCCAGTGTTTAAGGGTTAGTGCAATACCTCGCTTCGTGGGTAAAGTGGCATTTTCGTCGTCAAATTTCCTGATGTGAATGGCAATGTTCCCTTTCCACACTTTGGCCACAACGTATACGTTACTTCCAATTTCTATGTTGCATCTCGTATCGGTATTGCTTCCACTTGTCGAAAAGGCCATGTCAGGTTGAATTCAGTTCTCGTTCGTAGAAAGTGAATGAAGTTACTAACGAAATACCCCTGTGTTTTATACTCTCGAATCTGGTCTAAGTAGGTCAGGTCAGTAGGTCAGTATGTCACGAGAAAGTAGGTCAGTAGGTCACGAGAAAGTAGGTCAGTAGGTCATGCTATGACTCATACCAAGGCCAAGGTCACGAGAAAGTAGGTCATGCATCCAAACAGGCCCCACTACTACTGTCGGCCTTTTGTTTATTAGTAGTTGCTGTTTTATGTTTTTGAAGGACTGTGGAATTAGCGCTTTGTCCTTGAATGACCTTAATTTTTTTCCACATTTCTCTAATAGATGTTCTATTGTTAATTTCACTGCAAAATGTATGCCAGCTGGCTTGTTTAGCATTGATGATAAGCTTCCCTACTTCGTTTTTGGCTATTTTATATTTAGTGTGATAGTCTTGTTTCCCTGTTTAATTTATAAAGTTTACGCATCCTGTTCCTAAAGCCGCATTTGGATTTAATTTCGTCCGTCACCAGTTAACTGGTCTATTTTTATTGAAGGGTTTAGGTTTGTTGTTTTTTGTTGTTGTTTTTTTCTGGGGTTTTTAATATTTATTTTCCCCAGTCCATTCTGACCATGTCAAGGTTGGGGAGCCTTCATCAAATTCATCAAAGTAATATAATTTATATACAAGTACATATATCTAATTTGTTGTATAGTAATGTTATATAGTCATATATAACAATTTGATGCATAAATGCATTTGTAATGTTTCTGTATAAATTAAAGATTGGTAAAAAACCAAAACAATTGTTATGACGCATATAATGGTAAGGACTGGGAAATATAGGAGAAGAAGAAAGAAGATATAATGGTTAAAACACATAATAATAAATTGATAAATAAATAAATATGCAAACAAACAAACAAAACAAAACAAAACAAATAGATAGATAAACAAATAAAATAAATAAATAAATAAATACATGGGGGGGGGGGGGGGGGGGATAAATCTATACTAGCGCGAAAAAAAAAAGACCTGGAATTCGAAACAAGCTATTGTTAGGAAATACGTTTCAGTCAAAGAGATTAAGCCATGATTGATTAAAAATTTCGTAATTACAATTCTTATATAAAATAAATCTTTCTATTTCAAACTTGTTTCGCAAATTTTTTTTAACTCCATTGATATTTAAAAAAAAAATTCTGTACTTTCATACAGTAGATATAATATTTAATGTTGATAATCAACCAATTTACAAAGTTACTATTTTTGTTATTGATCATACCAAACATAACAATATCTTGACTAAAAATAATGTCAATTCCTGTTTCAGTCAATATCCATTCTCGTATTGATTCCCAAATGTGGTTAACCTTGTTACAGTCAAAGAAAAGATGTTGTAACGTTTCACGTGAAGCTTTGCAGAAGTCGCAAGCATTAGAATCCACGTAATGTATCATATACGAAAATGTATTAGTAGTTAAGATTCTGTGTACTATTCTATACTGAAACCATGATAAGGTTGTGTCTTTTACACATCGAAAAGGAATAACATAATACTTTTCCCATTTCTTTGTATCATACATGTATTCTTCATTTGCATATTTCAAATGTGCTTTTGGAATGACAGTTTGTGAATTTAACATATCATACATATGTTTACAACCGCTTTTGTCTTTTAATAAATGTTTTAAAACGGGTGGTGTGACATTTGCTGTTTCAATATCATAATTGTTGTAAATGATATGTGACAAATATTAAGCACGAAAAAACATCAGCAACCACAAACAATAACAGCTTGCTCATAGAAACTTTGTAAATACATTACTATATTTCACACACACACACACACACACACACATACACACACACACACACACACACAACACGCACGCGCTACACCCTCAGTAACACACATAACACATACATGTACACACACACACATATATATACCTAACTAGCGCACGTACGCTCAAGCGCACGCACACACACGCACACCCATACATATAATATACATACATACATATAGTATACACACATACATATATACATACACATATGCATACATGCACGCGCGCACGCACACACACGCACATCACCCTGTAGGACTCAACACATTCGCAAATGCACCAACAAATAGGCCTAATACATTGATATGTAAATGATATGCTTACATAACACTGCACACTCATGGATGTATCAACAGTATACATTTAAATTACAATTTCACATCATTAAACCCATTTTCATTTACATGTACACACTTCATATAAATTTAGGTACACATTTGAAAACGCGCACACCCACACCCACACCCACCCAAAACACACACACACATACACACACACACACACACGCACACACACACACACACACACACTCGTTTGAAGGGTTTAGTATTAGGAATATTCTTTTCAGCTATTTGTATTATTTTATTTGTAAGTTTATTAGTGGCGTCGTCAATGTTTAGGCTATTTTCTAACTTAATTTTGCTACAGTCGCTTGTAAAGCCAGCCCAGTTAGCTTTATTAAATTTAAATTTAGGTATAAATGTTTCTTCTTCTGTATAAGTAGTATTACATTTATAGCTGGTTAGAATGGGGAGGTGGTCGCTATTGAGAGCTTCTAACACCTTCCATTGGGCGTTTGCACCTATATTGTTGGAGGTGATAGTTAGGTCGATGGCGGATGTGCCCAGATAATCGTGGATAAAAGTAGTACTGCCATCGTTGAGACATACTAGATTGTGTGTATTGATGAATTCCTCTAGTATGTCTCCCTGTGCGTCGGAGTGCAGACCTCCCCACAGTGTGCTATGACAATTAAAATCTCCTACAAGAATTAAGTTATTGTTTGAGTTTATGAGTTTATTGTAATCTCTTAACGTTAGTTGATTATGGGCTGTTCCCGGTGGGCTATAAACATTGATGATATCAATAAGCATTTTATCGTTTTGTATAGTAAGTCCTAGGACTTCTAAGTTTTTATTAATAGAATCATATTTAATTTCGGTATGCGGTATGGTATTTTTAATTAGAGTGGCTATTCCACCTCTGGTACTATTTTCTCTATTTTTATAATAACTTGTATATCCTGGAATTTTAAATACTTTAGGTTTTTTTTTTTTTTTATCTTTAGTGCCGATTCCTAGCCAACTTTTTTGCAGGCAAATTATATCTGACTTGATGTTGCTAGTGCTAATGAGTTGAATGAGTTCGGCACCATGTCCCATTGAATGGAGGCCTTTAGCGATGCTTATTACGTTTTTTGTTATTTTTAGATTTAATTAGGTTAATTTTTGGGGGTAATTAGGCTAGCTTTAAATGTTGATATCTCCTGTACTAGAGTTTGAATGTTGGATTTGAGTTCATTAACTTCTGACGGTGATTTGGATTTTAGTTTTTCTGCATAGGAGCAGTTTTTATTAACTGTAGGAACTGACAACGCTAAAAGTTTTTTGGTTGGCTGGTTTATTTGTTTGTTCGCTAGTTCTGTTTAATTTGCGAAGCGCCTTCTGGTAGTGGTGGCATCTGGTGTCGTGAACCATGTGCCGGCTAAGGCATTAGGGCATTGCACAGGTATGTTACAGGGTGAGTTGCGTGATGATCTTTCATGTTTCTGTCCACACCTGTGACAGGTGGGAAGTTCTCTGTGATGGCGGCACTTAGCCGCACTATGTCCCCACTGCTGACAGTGGAAACATTTACTGGGCTTACGTTCATAGGGCGTGAGCTGGTAATGGCGCCCTTGAACGCATATGCGCTGGTTAGTATTGCTGAGTGAAGCAGCTATTAAGACATACCCATTTGACCAAGTGGTCGCCTCCCTCAGGTTCAAGTGTGGGTTATCCCTTCTGAGCGTGTTCATTGTGGTCGCTTCTGCTGGAAGGGGATTTAGTTTGATAATCCACTTGGTGCTGAGAGGGGGTGGGGTGTTTCCAGTTGTTGTGGCGGGGGCTGAGGGTTCCCTGTTAATATGAGGTTGGGATTGTCCCGAGTTCCCCAGCTCTAACTGGAATTTCCTTGTAGAAAGGCCCTGGAGTTTGGGGACCTGGCTGTGAGCCGGTTTTGGGCACCTCGCTTGGTCCTACATTTTTTGTTTTTTTTAGTTGGCTGTTCAACATATAGATTTTTTACGAAATCTTTAGCAGTTGGTACTTTAACAATTAATTCAGGGCTCCTGACTTTTCGTTTGTTAGGTATTGTTTAATAGCAGCGCTGACACCCCTCCAGTCGTAATGGACATTATCAGCCGTCCTGCTTTATTACTGTCAGTAATTCTGTAAAACCCTTTATTAAGTAGATTTTCCCATCTAAAATCACAAAACTGACCAATTACGTAGTCCCAAAGAAAAGAAAATTATTACTTGGGTATCGTGAGTGGTCGTTTTTGCTCGAACGTACCCTAACAATAGGCCTAATAATTAAAAAAAATTCTTTGGATTTTTTTAAAGAGAAAAATACTATAACTCCATTTCGTTCTATGGATGCAAACTGAAATATATTTAGTTAAATAGTTTATTATACTATCAAGTCATTTATGTTGTTTTACAAGTCAGGTTGATGAAAGCGAAGCGCCTTGTCGTAAATTAGAGCGTTTATTTACACTGGGCTTGGAGGAGTTGGACGGAGATGACGTCACTTCGCCCCAAGCTATACCACCGGACGTCACAAAAACGAAACAAAATGGCTGCCCCTAGTTAGCAGGAATAATCTTCTTTTTTTTATAAACTCTAAAATTACGCGTTTTTTTATTTGTTAAAGTGTCAGTATGTGTTGTTGGTCCGGGTATGCATCTTTCCAACACATAAGGCTCTTATTTGAGTTTACCTTCCCTTTAACAACGACCCTGATCATCAGCCCACCCCACTTTAAAAAAAATGCTCCGTCGGGCCTCACAGCTCATATATTAATCTTTTAAAATAAAGCTAGCGCTACAGAAAACCACAGCTAGTCATTTAATTTACACTTCCGTTCGTACACTGTGATATATGCACAAACGCATTCATATTAACTGCAAATATTTGAACGTTTATCATGATGCCCTTTTAACTAGCCAATGTGCCTCTCTTTTTTCTTGCCCCTCCCCCTAAAAATCTGTCCTGGATCCGA
>NW_024534486.1:5000-33506 GCF_016097555.1 Gigantopelta aegis
TGATGATGTGTTTATTAATTATTGTAACGTTCATTGGAAGAAAATTTGAAAATTAAATTTGGAAGAGAGTGAGAAATGCAAAATATGCTTACTGCATTAACTCGGCGAAAGGCAGACTAGCAGACGACACGCTCCGTGCTGTGCCAAGAGCTTAACGAGTATCGCGTGTCGATCAAAGGGAAATAACTGCATTAAAAAATAGTGCTCGTATTACGACTCCAAGGTTTCTCCCCCTTAACATATACGTTTAAGTATATATATATATATCTGAGAAAACTGCACTGAAAACTTTGGAATGCACTTAAAAATCGGAAACTTAACTTTTGCTAAACATTTTGCTTTTAGATGCAAGCAGTTATTATTTTTAGTATAAAACTTAAAAGTTTTGTCTGCTAGTAATAATAGATCAATTCTGATTCATGATGTTGATTGTTGAAGTGTTCGATGGAAACTGACGATGTTGAAACTGCCATGCTCCCTTTTATAGTCTTCTCAGAAATGCTTGTGCCGGTTTTGACCCACGCCAGTCTGCTCTCGTCGTTTCTTTTCCATGCCACTCTGTTCTCTGTTTCGGTTTCTGCTCTCCCACCTGTTGCGATGGGGAGATCATGACGACTTCTGATGTCAGGGGTTTGTCCTCTTTTTCTTTTTTCCACGTGGGATCGTAGAGTTCTAAACATCTATCCACGCTGTACATCATCTGACTTTTCCCACCTCGTTGCACTTGAAAATGTAAAGTTTGCCTTGGGCTTGCAATTTGTAAATGCGGGTCCACTTGTATGAAAAGTAGCACACACCCAAGTAATATGTGTTTAATGTCTGAACACATTGTTAACGTAGGGACATCTCTGGGATAGCCAGTAATGTTCCATCACTGGATCGTCCATCTTCTTCCATCCGTACACACGTAGTCTACAACAGTAACAGATGATGGCATCGTGGTCTCCCGTGTAGAAGAAACCGGCCTTGACGAGTTCCCTCGGTCTCTGTTTCATCTGGAGAGGCCACCGAGCAAATGTGTAGAGTCGTCTGTAGAATCCTCTTATTTCGGGACGATGGCAGAACAAGTAATATCTCGAAAGGCCATTCCATTCGTCACCGGCGTCGTAGGCATCATCGTAGGGAGCCGAATCCGTTTTATATTCTCGAGCAGAATCCGTCTGATCCATGGGCTCTTCGTCTACATGTTCACGGGTATTCATTGGTTCTTCATCGACGATTTTACCGGGTTCACGTGCAGCGTCGGTTTGATCCGTGTAATTTTCTTCTGGTTTGGTAGCCACTCTTTTGCATTTAATTGTGTGTCGTTCAGGACATTTGCATACCAAGACATCGTCACTGCTGCTACAACTGCTGCTACTGCTGCTGTCCATTCTAGAATATCCCGATGCCATCACTGGAGTGTTCGTCTTCACTCTACAATGGTCAACTGATGAATGACGAACAGTTCTAAATCTAAGGTTTATATACACAATGTCTGATCATGTCCAAACACGTCCTGGATTTTTCCCGTGACGTCACTGAGCATGTCTGGACACGTCTAATACATCGGGTTGCATTCCAAACACTCTGTGGCACCCATCAGATTCTGATGATCTTGGTGACAGGGTATGTCGTCTCTCAGTTCCGGAACAAAGTCGTAGATAGTGTCAATGCATTTCTGGAGCTCTTTCCACTGTTTGACAGTCAATCTGTTTCAGTTCTTGATCACAATACCACCACTGACGAATATCCACGCTGGCATAGCTACGTTCGACGTAGACGTTCCCACCGAGATGTTGTGATGTTTCCTGTTTGAAGGTGGCCAGTTCCAACCACTGTTTCATCGTCAGAGAAAAGCCTTTCTTGATAGGAAAATGTTTTCCACGGTCCTCGTCAAACTGACGAACGTCAACACCAATGTCCCCCTTCCACAGTTTAGCCACGACGTAGGCGTTACCGTCAAGGTCTAGTTTGCATCTCGTTTCATTTTTTTTCGTTTTTGATTCCAGTCGGTGGGCACATAGGACTATTTCTTGATACAGCCAGTGCACCACAACTGGTATATCAAAGGTATGAGATATCCTGTCTGTGGGTTGGTGGTTATAAAAGATCCCTTGCAACTAATAGAAACATGTAGCGGGTTTCCTCTATTGGACTATACATTACAATTACCAAATGCTTGATATTCAATAGCCGATGATCAATACATCAATGTGCTCTAGTGGTGGGGTTTTTTTTTCATTTCAAGTATACTTATGCTTGTGCTTATACCTCGGCTATCTGGCCTGTCTGTTCAGGACAGTTGGTTAGTGGTTAGTTGTTTGTGGTTAGTGAAAGAGAAGAGGGTGTAGTGGTCTTATTTGTATTAATTTAAAAACATATAGTCTTGACCAGTAGTAGTTTACGTGCACGGCGAGTTGTTTCCCTTTAACTAGCAACTTTATGGCGGGATGTTTTTTTAAAGCTTTTGTTGAAGATTTTTTATTTATTTTAATAATGATGGAAGTACTTCAATGGGGATTTAGTGAGTACGGTAGGTTATACATTTTTGGTTTGTGTGTCCATTTATTGCACCATTTTGGTTGAGAAACGGTTGAAACATTGTGCCACGAGTTTTGAATACAGGCTATATATAGGGTATTTAACAAGATCGAGACGTAGAAAGAACCACACTTTATACGTCCCCCCCGGACTAGTTTAGTGATGCGCGGACGGTCTGTTTGAAATCCAATAGCCGATGATTAATGAATCAATGTGCGCCAGTGGTGTCGATAAACAAAACAAACTTTAACTTTAGTACAACTCAAGGGTCGGCTCTAAACTCCGTTGGAATGACATTTTGCTGTCGGGTGTGTGCGTATGAATTGATTTTCGCATAAGCACTAATGCACCATAACAGTACCGGCCTCGATGGCGTCGTGGTTAAGTCATCGGACATACGACTGGTAGGTACAGGCTTCGCAGCCAGGTACCGGCTCCCACCCAGAGCGAGTTCTTAAGGGCTCAATGGGTAGGGGTAAGACCACTACTCCCCCTTCTCCCTCAGTAACCACTAACAACTAACAGAACATAACAGACCTTTATTTCGCTCAAGGCCACCAACCGGTAGCGTCAGAGGATTGTATACATATAACAGATAAATATATATACACATACACTTTTTGATCACATTAGGTTTCACGAAATAATATTCGCGCATCTTTGAATTCATTGCATATAAATATATAATGAAACTCATCTCCGATATCGTCTATATTACATAATGTACACGTCCTTTGTTATTGGACAGAGAACCCAGATAGCTGAGGTCTGTGTCCAGGACAGCGTGTTTGAACTTTAATTGGATATAAGTACAAAACAAAAAACACAGAAATAAAAGAGTTTCTAAAGCATAACATTAAACACATTTAGATCAACCAATTACATAGTAGGCTAGACGCAAGGATGACCTAGTTATTATATGCTGATGTGGCTATTTTGAAATTCAAATGGCGGCCACCAGAGGAAGCTATTTTTGGAATACCACTTTCAAATGAATCCCACTATGTCATAGAACATAGGTACCAAGTGTCTTGCTTTCCTTAACAAGTGGATGATAGCCTTAAATATGTCGGCGTTAGCTGCTGGACTATAAATAAAATCCACGGAGTTCTGACTTGTGCATGCTTAACATTGTAGAACCAGTCTTGGGGATAGCTGTTTTCCTGTAGACAGGTCAGAAAGGACCACACTTACGTACTTCAACTTATTTTCGTGCTTATATCCAATTAAGGTTCAGACACGCTGTCCTGGGCACACACCTCAGCTATCTGGGCGGTCTGTCCAGGACAGTGTGTTAGTTGTTAGTGGGAGAGAAGGGGTATAGTGGTCTTACACCTACCCACCGATTCGTTCAAACTCACTATGGGTGGGAGCCGATACCTGGCAACGAACCCTGCACCTACTAGTCTTATGTCCGATGGCTTAACCACGACACCACCGATGCCAGTAAGGACACCACTAATGTTCACCTAACCACTAGTGTTACAATGGACACTAGCGACTGCAGTGTTGTTGACCATTTGTCTAATCGTCGACTCTTGTCGATAAGTTGTTCTTCTATTAACAGTTAGTGTACAAATTGTCTGTGTTTTAAATGACAGAACGTTTAAGAGATGCGTGATATGCGTTTCCATTGCAGCCAACGTCCCACAGTTGGTATATATATATATATATATATATATATATATATATATATATATATATATATATATATATATATATATATATATATATACTCAAAGGCAAAAGTTATTGTGACATGGATTGTTTGGAGTAATACATTTGTGAATGGATTTAGGGATGTAAACCAAAGAAAATGTGCATGAAACAGCTCAAAGAAATGCAACCAAGCAGCTGTTGCAGCGATTGCATGCTTTGTGCAAGAAACATGGAATATTCGGGAGAAATGCCGTCAAGTGTTCACCTTAAAAGGCCAGATATTCAGTCGCAGATCATTGCCATTCCGTGCAGCCTTCAGACGTCCAGAAGTCAGAAAAAACACCATTAGTGAACTGTTTGATGCAATTTCGTCGTACCACGCCGCAGTGAAAATGACAGATGGCGAGTCATAGGGATGATGAACCTGGGACCTCGCAGCTTGACGTCGCACGTCAATTCAACGTCCACAGAAACACCATATGGCACTTATGGTAATGATATCAACAAAACAACCAGGTCCGGAACCGTCCCTGTAGCGGCCGACCACCCGTGACAACCCCTCGCCAAGACACATGGATCCGAACCACGGATCAGCGAAACAGATTCCAGCCAGCAACCCTCACAGCCCGTGCTATCCCTTTCTCCAGCGTGTTGTGGCCTCAATGAGACGACGGTGCCAGGCCTGCATCAATCCTCAAGGAGGACACACTCGCTACTGACTATGTGAACTTCGCTCTGGTCCCCATCTAGTGATGTGGCTCATTGCCATATGGCAGGTGCGCCCTTTTCATGGACTATTGCTCGTTTCCATTCCTTAGGACATTTCTCTTTCCATGTTATAACGTTTCATACTCGGCAGTACAAACGTATCATCAATTATTTTTGTCTTTTTTGTGTCACAATAAGTTTTGCCTTTTAGTATATATGTTACAGTTAATCTGTATAATCAGGTAATATGTATATATACTTCACTAATTTATACAGATTATCTGAAACGTGCAGAATGGTATTAACAAGTCTTTAGATCAATGTAGACCAAGTTCTCAGTTCAAAACAAGTCTTTTGATCAATGTAGTCCACGTTCTCAGTTCAAAACAAGTCTTTTGATCAATGTAGTCCAAGTTCTCCTTGATTGGTCACAATACCTTTGATGTACATGTCCATTGTTAAATCATTTCATAGACAACGTTACAGTTAATCTGTATAATCCACCACTGCTGTTTTAACTAATCCTGTCTGTAGAGCACATTAAAGATGTGCCAGCCTGCTAGGACGCAGATGGGATTAGTTGGAAAAACATTGCTTGATTTAGGCTGCTGATTTCCTTTGACTGGCTTCATTTGATTGGTAGGTATAAATATCCTGGTGAATGGTGTTCTCTGTCACTAGCAAAATGGATCTAGAGGAGACTTTCAGGCGTTCGCTGTACACGAGTTATGGAGAGAATAAGTGTATCTTGCTACCTAAGGACGAATACATTAAGATTGTTGGCGAGTTGCTGGAAGCCACCCAGGCACCCAAGAAATCACCGCGTCAGTTTTACTTGCTTAAGAAATATGAACTACTGCAGTGTGGGGACGTTCAAAAGCTCATCAGAAAGAAGCCAAACCAGGAACATCCACTGCACTTTGCTACCATCGAGGAGACCTTTGACATCATCAAGCGCGCCCACATCGCTACTGGTCATGGAGGACGAGACAAGATGATCAAGGAGATCAACAAGAAGTACGCCAACATCACCCAGGATGCTATTACCGTGTTCAAGTCCATGTGCATCGAGTGCCAGAGAAAACGGAAACGGACAACTACCAAGGGAATTGTCGTCAAACCAATCCTGTCTAAGGACTTCAGTTCCAGAGCGCAAGTTGACCTCATCGACATGCAGTCTATGTGCCATGGTCAACACAAATGGATCATGGTGTACCAAGACCATCTTACCAAGTTCTGCATCCTGCGTCCTCTCACTTCTAAGCATGCATCGGAAGTAGCTTATCAGTTGCTGGACATCTACCTTCTTCAGGGAGCCCCTTCAATACTACAAAGTGACAACGGGTCCGAATTCACAGCGCAAGTTATCACAGAGTTGAAGCAGATGTGGCCTGACCTCTTCATCGTTCATGGGAAGCCGAGACACCCCCAGAGTCAGGGTTCAGTGGACACAGCCAACTGCGGCATAAAAGACATGTTGATTGCATGGATGACACACGGGACTGGACTGTTGGACTCAAGTTTGTGCAATTTCAAAAGAACTCGAGCCATCACACTGGAATCAAGCGTTCTCCCTTTGCTGCTCTGTTTGGTGCCGATGCGAAGGTAGGATTGACATCATCCAGCCTCCCCCAAGATGTCATTGCAAGGTTGCAAACTGAAGACGACCTCCTGTCTGCAGTATCCCATCCAAACCCAGTCGAAGCAGAACCTGTACCAGTCTCACCCATCTCTATACGTCAGGAGGAAATTAGGCTGCAGAGAGAGAGTGCCAGAGATGCCCAGTTCCAGCAGGCAGAGAGAATGGTCAAACGAAGTCGCATTGTGTTTTCTAGTGTGCAAATCAAAAGTAATGTGACAGTGCCCATTCCTTCGGTTGACAGAGGACGTGCAGATCCTAGGAACATCATCGGAGTTGTGACAGAGTGCAGTGACAACGAGTTGTACACAATTGCTGTAAAAGGAGGAATATTGGATCGAAAGTAATCTAGAAACCAATTCGATGTATTACCTGATTGAAACAGGTAATATACATATTAGCTGAAAAAATCTGGTAATATACATATTACCTGATTATACAGATTAACTGTAACATATATACAACTAGAGTAACAAAGGTCGTGGTACCTGTATGTACTATCCTGTATATGGGATGCTGCATATAAAAGACCCCTTGCTGCTTATCGGAACGAGTAGCTTATATTTGCCTACCTTATGGAAAAAGGAAACAGGTAGGAATACCAGTCCATCAAGCATCCCACAACATCTGTGACACTATCCTCTTTCTGATAACGTCAAAGGAATGCTAATCGATCAAGCTTACCATTAAACACAATTTTGAATGTTTTTGTCCACGATAGTGTTGGACATGTTTGAAATAATATATTCTGCACATTGGGGTTTTGTCCATAATTATCATTGATCGTTTTAATATACTTGAACAGTCCAATAACGTCTGTAACTAAAGCATGACCAAGACTATTGTTTCAGCAGAAAGAATCCTTCTCTTCAATATCAGACACATTACACAAACATGCCATTCGTGTAGCCTACCAAGGATGAGTTCTATAAGTCTGCAAAAAGTGTCTTCTCTCCTAAAATGTAATTTTGGGAAGCGACGTCCTAATTTAATTTAATTTACAGGTAGCTCAGTGTAATCGCTTAACAGCATGACGTCATTTCATCGTCTCCTAGCTACGTTTGAAACGTTTTGATATTGTGCTTGTTATTGTTAAAAATAATATGGATAATGTGGATAATAAATAAATTATTATACTCGCGTGAATTGTACTGATTGTAAGGTTTTACTCGTGTCAAGATTCATGCATTAACCTCGCTCTCGCTCGGGCAATACAAAAATACTGATACTCGTTTTGTAAAATCAGTATCACACACACGCAAACACACACACACACACACACACACACACACACACACACTCTCTCTCTCTCTCTCTCTCTCTCTCTCTCTCTCTCTCTCTCTCTCTCTCTCTCTCTCTCTCTCTCTCTCTCTCTCTCTCTCTCTCTCTCTCTCTCTCGAAAATGTAATATAGATTATTTTTAGACGATTAGTCGGAAACTCCTGACAATGACAACATACTCACTACAGTTTCACAAGGTCCAGCTTAACACATCACATCAGTTACGGGACGTTTCATACCCGTTTTGTTTCGTGCCTAGACGTTTCGCCCCCTGGTCATTTAGGACACGTTCTATGTTGAACTGAACATGCATATTGTTTGGTCTGTTTTAGTTGCTTGCTTGGGAGAATTTTACTGCACTTTTCCCAACAAGGTCTAGCCATGCTTACTGTGGGCACGAAAAGACCGTAACTTCTACATATTTAATATATTATTTAACAATCTTTAATACTTTAATCTTTAATACAGTATCTGTTAATGTCAATAAAACATATTACAAACATAACTGTTTGTGTGGTATATTACTGTTTAGTTACACGAAATTATGTCATACACGTCATTTAAATGTTTTGTATGTGGATTGATCAAATATCTTATCGCAACAGCCTAGGACGCAGATATAATTCATTATAAAGAGACCAAGAGATAATTATAGGGTGTTAAACGAGTATCCATTTCGTATCATGTTTATGCCCCGAGTCAAGAGCTTTAGCGAGGTCATTTTGTTCATAATGTATTGTTACCTAGTTGTATAAAACTGTCAATGAAAACAGCTGATGCATGAAAGGTGAAGCAAAAATATATCTGGCACGGTCATAGCATGAGCCAATCGTGTGACGCCGAGGTGTTACGTCCCACTTGGCGTTCTAGTGGGATGTATCACTTTGATATGTACCAAGCAGTGGCGGATCCAAGGGGTGGTGAATAGGGTGGCTAGCCACCCCCTCCCTTGCTGGGCATTTTTTTTATGTTCATTCCAAACATATACCGTTACTTTAAAGTTTTGTTCAGGAAGATGCAAATAAAGCCATTCTGATTTTTTTTTTATGTGAATCAGGAAAACGGCAACAAATGTATCAACGTTATGGAATTTTTAATTAGGAATTAGATCCTCGGACATCAGTGAAATAAGGCTCTAAAATGTCCACAATGCCGAAACTTCAGGGGTTTTTGTCCCCGGAAACTTCACCGTGGCTCAGCCCCCTCCGGTTCAGTCCATCCCAATCCAGCCACCCCCTCTTATTATTTTCTAGATCCGCCACTGCCAAATTATTTTTAGCCATATGGGTAATAAAATAACATGTTGGGATTGTTTTGTTGTTTTTTAAATTACTGTCTTTTTGTGTCCACATTAAGCATGTTTGAAACTTGGAAGAAAAAAGCTCAGTTACAATCCATCAAGCGAACAACTGAGACAGATCAAACAATATTTATGTACAGTTCAACATAAAACGTGTCCTAACTAACCAGGGGACGAAAAATCTAGGGTATATAAAACGGCAGTTTGTACGAAACATCCAGGGACGAAACAAAACGGGTACGAAACGTCCAGGGACGAAACAAAACGGGTACGAAACGTCCTGTAATCCATCACATCACTACAATACAATCGGTAATACATTGTGTTTCAATTATTACTATAATCAATAATCGCTATTATAAACACAAACCACTTAGAAGTCACATAGGGCCTACTCTTTATTTATTTATGACAGTTATAATTAAAAGTTCAATAATGGCGGCTTAGCGGAAGAAATATTCATTTTTTTTTTTTTTTTCCAATGAAACTATTATATATTTTTTTATCATTGCGTCATACCTGTAAACATTGTAACGAAATGAATTAATTTGCTAGCAGCATTGCAATGTTAAACGTCTGTCGTCACAATTTGCGTTTGTACGTTAACGCTCATATATAGATTGGACGCGGCGCATGCGTGCGGTCGGACTGTTGTGTCTGTTGCTTAAACCAACTGCGTTCCAGCTGGCCGATTTGCATTTTATTTCACTAATTTCATCTTATTGTCGTGCTTATATCCAATTACGGTTCAAGGACGATGTCCTGAGCACACACCTCAGCTATCTGGGCTGTGTGTTCAGGACAGTTTATTAGTTGTTAGTTATTAGTAGTTAGTGAAAAAGAAGAGAGTTTACCCAATGAGTCGTTAAAACTCACTCTGGGTGGGAGCCGGTACCGAGCTGCGAACACTGTACCTACCAGCTTTATGTTCGATCGCTTAAACACGACACCACGTCTCGCGATCATTCAGTCTAGACGCTCTCATTGAAACTAAAACATTTTATATGAGCCTTTATCCACAAAATCTTCTCATACTTTTAATATGTAGTTACTTTTTTTAAAAATATAAAACCGAGGCTTCAAATTACAAGTTCGATATTATCGAGAAAGATTAGATAGTG
The DNA here is from genome assembly GCF_016097555.1 of Gigantopelta aegis. Lineage (NCBI taxonomy): Eukaryota > Metazoa > Mollusca > Gastropoda > Neomphalida > Peltospiridae > Gigantopelta > Gigantopelta aegis. The sequence continues at coordinate 15,232 of NW_024534486.1, forward strand.
TCTATTATCGTTCATTTATTAGTAAATACTAGTAGATATATTTATGAGAGCCCTAAAAGATTATGTTTTCTTGCGTTAAAGTAATCAAAGACGAATTCCATTTCATATTGCCATTTTACCCGTTATATAGATGACTTAACAAGGTTATATATCAAACTCTATTACAGGAAAAACCTTCTTTATTTAAACTTATTGTAATATTTCCTCTAAATTAATTCTGTTCACAAATAAATCCCACTTGATTTTTACAAGGCCGTCGTTCCAATGAAAACTAAATGAACGCGGCATTAATGCACAATTTTCTCCTGCATTTGCATTATTTGGTTCATGTTTATATCAGCCGGTGTACTTCGCAGGTTTAGGTGCTTCCTTTGACGTCAGCTCAAAATGGCCTTCAATCCGTAAATCGCTTAACCCGATCCAGTAATTATCACCTAATAAATACATTATGACAATTTATTTACTTCTGAAACACTGCGTCACTTCTAAAACAATAGATACAAGAACAACAACAAAATGCCAATTAAATTTATGTGGTACCGACAATAAGCGCAATGGTGTAAATACTACCCTCAGTTCGTAGCCACTGTAACATGTTTTAACAACCGGTCTCGGTGCTGTCGTGGTTTTAACATCGGACATACTGCTGATAGGTACAGGGTTCGCAGTCTGGTACCGGTTCCCGTCCAGAGCGAGTTTTAACGACTCGGTGGGTAAATTTATGACCACTACACCCTCTTCTCTCTCACTAACCATTAACAACTAACCTACTGTTCTGGACAGACAGCCCAGATAGCTGAGGTGTGTGCCTAGGAGAGCGTGCTTGAACCGTAATTGGATGTAAACACGAACATAAGTTGAAATGAAATTTATTCGATGCTATATTTTCGGATTATTTTAATATCAGTGTGCTACTACTAATATTTACGTCCTTGGAATATAAATATTTCTATTTTTAACACATTCTGTTCATTCCATTATTTGTAGTAGCTCTATGTGCAATTTATCCCCTTAAATAATTCTGTGCATACATCAAGAGCGAGTTTGAGACATACGCATTTTTTGTCAGTTAATACATATAGTAGGACAACAAAGTAAGTGTTGGGGCTTCAAGGAACTCCTACGGGTATGAAACATTGCAATAGCTTTTATCACCAAGAAGTAGTACGTTTGAGTAAACAACCATAAAGCCATTCTGATTTTTTTTTTATGTGAATCAGGAAAACGGCAACAAATGTATCAACGTTATGGAATTTTTAATTAGGAATTAGATCCTCGGACATCAGTGAAATAAGGCTCTAAAATGTCCACAATGCCGAAACTTCAGGGGTTTTTGTCCCCGGAAACTTCACCGTGGCTCAGCCCCCTCCGGTTCAGTCCATCCCAATCCAGCCACCCCCTCTTATTATTTTCTAGATCCGCCACTGCCAAATTATTTTTAGCCATATGGGTAATAAAATAACATGTTGGGATTGTTTTGTTGTTTTTTAAATTACTGTCTTTTTGTGTCCACATTAAGCATGTTTGAAACTTGGAAGAAAAAAGCTCAGTTACAATCCATCAAGCGAACAACTGAGACAGATCAAACAATATTTATGTACAGTTCAACATAAAACGTGTCCTAACTAACCAGGGGACGAAAAATCTAGGGTATAAAACGGCAGTTTGTACGAAACATCCAGGGACGAAACAAAACGGGTACGAAACGTCCAGGGACGAAGCAAAACGGGTACGAAACGTCCTGTAATCCATCACATCACTTCAATGCAATCGGTAATACATTGTGTTTCAATTATTACTATAATTAATAATCGCTATTATAAACACAAACCATTTAGAAGTCACATAGGGCCTACTCTTTATTTATTTATGACAGTTATAATTAAAAGTTCAATAATGGCGGCTTAGCGGAAGAAATATTCATAATTCTTTTTTTTTTCCAATGAAACTATTATATATTTTTTTATCATTTCGTCATACCTGTAAACATTGTAACGAAATGACTTAATTTGCTAGCAACATTGCAATGTTAAACGTCTGTCGTCACAATTTGCGTTTGTACGTTAACGCTCATATATAGATTGGACGCGGCGCATGCGTGCGGTCGGACTGTTGTGTCTGTTGCTTAAACCAACTGCGTTCCAGCTGGCCGATTTGCATTTTATTTCACTAATTTCATCTTATTGTCGTGCTTATATCCAATTACGGTTCAAGGACGATGTCCTGAGCACACACCTCAGCTATCTGGGCTGTGTGTTCAGGACAGTTTATTAGTTGTTAGTTATTAGTAGTTAGTGAAAAAGAAGAGAGTTTACCCAATGAGTCGTTAAAACTCACTCTGGGTGGGAGCCGGTACCGAGCTGCGAACACTGTACCTACCAGCTTTATGTTCGATCGCTTAACCACGACACCACGTCTCGCGATCATTCAGTCTAGACGCTCTCATTGAAACTAAAACATTTTATATGAGCCTTTATCCACAAAATCTTCTCATATATTTAATATGTAGTTAACTTTTTAAAAAATATAAAACCGAGGCTTCAAATTACAAGTTCGATATTATCGAGAAAGATTAGATAGTGTCTATTATCGTTCATTTATTAGTAAATACTAGTAGATATATTTATGAGAGCCCTAAAAGATTATGTTTTCTTGCGTTAAAGTAATCAAAGACGAATTCCATTTCATATTGCCATTTTACCCGTTATATAGATGACTTAACAAGGTTATATATCAAACTCTATTACAGGAAAAACCTTCTTTATTTAAACTTATTGTAATATTTCCTCTAAATTAATTCTGTTCACAAATAAATCCCACTTGATTTTTACAAGGCCGTCGTTCCAATGAAAACTAAATGAACGCGGCATTAATGCACAATTTTCTCCTGCATTTGCATTATTTGGTTCATGTTTATATCAGCCGGTGTACTTCGCAGGTTTAGGTGCTTCCTTTGACGTCAGCTCAAAATGGCCTTCAATCCGTAAATCGCTTAACCCGATCCAGTAATTATCACCTAATAAATACATTATGACAATTTATTTACTTCTGAAACACTGCGTCACTTCTAAAACAATAGATACAAGAACAACAACAAAATGCCAATTAAATTTATGTGGTACCGACAATAAGCGCAATGGTGTAAATACTACCCTCAGTTCGTAGCCACTGTAACATGTTTTAACAACCGGTCTCGGTGCTGTCGTGGTTTTAACATCGGACATACTGCTGATAGGTACAGGGTTCGCAGTCTGGTACCGGTTCCCGTCCAGAGCGAGTTTTAACGACTCGGTGGGTAAATTTATGACCACTACACCCTCTTCTCTCTCACTAACCATTAACAACTAACCTACTGTTCTGGACAGACAGCCCAGATAGCTGAGGTGTGTGCCTAGGAGAGCGTGCTTGAACCGTAATTGGATGTAAACACGAACATAAGTTGAAATGAAATTTATTCGATGCTATATTTTCGGATTATTTTAATATCAGTGTGCTACTACTAATATTTACGTCCTTGGAATATAAATATTTCTATTTTTAACACATTCTGTTCATTCCATTATTTGTAGTAGCTCTATGTGCAATTTATCCCCTTAAATAATTCTGTGCATACATCAAGAGCGAGTTTGAGACATACGCATTTTTTGTCAGTTAATACATATAGTAGGACAACAAAGTAAGTGTTGGGGCTTCAAGGAACTCCTACGGGTATGAAACATTGCAATAGCTTTTATCACCAAGAAGTAGTACGTTTGAGTAAACAACCGTATTATAGTGCCTACAAAACTGCAGACAGTCCATTTTAGCATGCTTTGATGAAGCCCTTTCAGGGGTCAAATTATCATATTGATTGGAAACAGTGGCATAGTACTTACATGTTTACAATATATACAATGAACAAATAAAAGCACACAAAGGTGTTATTTGTCATCGACACCTCGACACATTAAAACACAGAGAGACAAAATCCTAATATACGTTTTTGTTTCAACTTTTGGCCGAGCAAGAGAGAAATCCGCTGCTGCTACAAGTCTTCCTGTGTATACAGTTTTCAGATCAGTACGTACCACGGTATTAGCTGTACTGACTGAGAGACGGAAAACCACCGTTAGTCAGACAAGTGCTATACCAATGAGTTGCTTTCTCGCATCCAGTCGCCAAGAGGACACAATTCACGATGTGCTTGGTGGCTATTCCATTTGAATATATTTTGTAGACCTATATTTCATTTGGTAAGTGACTGACACATCGTTTACTTCGAATTCACTCATGTGGCTGACACGTTTGCTGCTTTCCTGCAACTCATCTATCTAAGACGGCCTTAGACCCAGTCAATTTGATAGATTTGTGGATTCGAAATGTGCTTTAGTTATTTCTTTAAAGAAAACTAACTTTGACTTAAGATTATGTGCCAGAATTATCAAATGTCTAACATTCAATAGCCAATCATGTGATTAATTATTCAATGTGATCTACTGGTGTCGTTAAACAAAACAACATTAACTGATGACAGTCGGCCTGAATCACCAAATGTCTGACATCCAATAGATGACGACTAATTAATGAATGAGCTTTAGTCTCATTGTTAAAACAAAACAATTTATATATATATATATATATATATATATATATATATATATACACTCCTGCCCCGGAACCACTTGCTGGTTATGTCAGAAACTGGATCCGTGGTTGGCGTGCCTGAACCTTTAAGGATATGGGCACGTTAATAGAGTTCCCAATCCCCAATATATATACAGAGAGAGAGAGAGAGAGAGAGAGAGAGAGAGAGAGAGAGAGAGAGAGAGAGAGAGAGAGAGAGAGAGAGAGAGAGAGAGAGAGAGAGAGAGAGAGAGAGAGAGAGAGAGAGAACAACAACAATAACAATAGGTTGTTACCTGACAAGAAAAATCGGCTATCGGGTGTCAGAAATTAAACTCAAAATATAAGCCCAGCGTTATTCAGTATTCACTTTGTGACTAAATATATATATATGTAAAATTTACCCTTTGCTTTTCTTAACAAATGTCCCCGGATGAAGCTATTTTCTCGGGCTGTCGTAATAATAACAAGGTAGGAATTCATGCGTTCACAATATCCCTGAAGGAAATAAAAACAAATATATATCTATTATTTATTTGTTACTGGTTATATATATATATATATATATATATATATATATATATATATATATATATATATATATATATATATATATATATATATATATATATATATATATATATATAACCAGTAACAAAATAAATATATATATATAATATATATATATATATATATATATATATATATATATATATATATATATATATATATATATATATATATATATATATAACCAGTAACAAATAAATAATGTTTGGTCCGGTACTATAAATATATTTATAAATATATAAAGTATATATACTTTAACCATATATAGACCTGTCTTTAAGAGAAATAGAATGGTCTGCCACGTGTTAAGATTTCGTTGAAATTTTGCAAAGATTGGATTTCTAGATAAAACTCGTTTATGGATAATGAGCTAAATCCAAGAGGAGTGATTCAAGTTGAATATAAATTTTCAGAAAAAAAAAAAAAAAAAAGTTTCAAATATTTAAAATATAAATAAATCGAATATGGAAGCCATATCATTTGAACTATACACTACTCCTCACTTTTTGGCATCACTTGGTTTGAATACTTATCAGCTCCCAGACAGTCCAACGAGTTCAGAGAAATCTTTCAGAATACACCATATTAGAATAAGAAATATTAAAATAAGGTTCTTTGCAAATCACGCTTCGGGCCTGAAGCATTAGAAACAACAACAACAACATGGTACTCTTTTATTATTTACACAAAATATCCCATGCTACTAATTGATAGCACGATAAAACACTTCAGTCATCTTATGATATAGACAAGAAAATAAGTAAAACGAAAAAAGTACTACATTTCTTACTTGTGCTTCTATCCATGATGCGACCGTCGATTTGGGTGAAAACCAGTAACAGCTGTTTTTGTAACTGACACAACCATGTTGACATGCTTTGGCATCTGAAAATTGTGAAATGTTAATATATATATATATCGAGGGGTTATATGGTGAATTATACAAACATGAGTTAATCACCTTGTCAGCATCATGGGAAGGTGTACTATCATTTCACAATGTCTCATTCAAACCAATCATTTATTTATGCTTTTATAGAACAGAACCCAAACCAATTATCTTTTATGTCCATATCGACAAAAGGCAAAAACCATGTTTTAGCACTACCTTATTCTGTCTCTCTAGAATGTTGTAGTATCACCCATAGCTGACAGACATAACGCGTTAGCTTACAACACTGGAGTGTGGTGGGCTGTAAACTGTCTGAGAAGATTGAATCCTAGGTACCATACCGCATGGCAGGCTAATGACATATGCTAGCTCTAAGTGTTTACATCCACCGAAGGTGTTTTATATAAACTATCTCTGGCTGGATGTTTTGGCTTACAAAGAAATAACAACGCTGGATGAGGTAGCTAGAATTGACTTTTTACGCATCACGATGACCGATCCGTTTGTGATAATCTGAGATGGACTGCAGACAATGGGGGGGGGGGGGGGGGGGGGGGCATGAAGTGTTTAGTTCTTACACATCCGGAATGTGGTAAAATGTGTGTTGTTAACTAGTTGCTGAATAAATGTCGGTTATGCAAATAGTTTAATAAGAAGTGATTGCAGAGTTCATTTAGTTCTACAGAAGAAACACGCAGTTAAGAAAATATTAACTGAACAGAGACAGAGAACCTAGTTAAACAGGAAAGTTGTTTTCCCTTATTTTAGTCAGAATAGTTACTATCTGTATTAGAGGAAAAAAAAAAAAAAAAAAAAATTAATTTGCCGGGGGCAGGACGTAGCCCAATAGTAAAGTGCTGGCCTGGTGTACGGTCAGTCTAGGATCGATCCCTGTTACAGTAATCATTGCACTATTTCTCGTTCTAGCGAGTGCTTCACAACTGGTGTTACAGACTATGATATGTACTATCCTGTCTGTGGGATGATGCATATATTAAAGATCCCTTGGTTCTAATAAAAAAAATAGTTGCCCATAGTTTCCTCTCTAAAATATATGTGTGGTCATTAACCACATGTCTGACACCACATACCTGTAGTTGTGTTGAGTGTGTCATTAAATATAAAATTCCTTTCTTTCTTTTTTTAAACATGGCTCCCATATGCAACAACCTTAGTTTAAATTGAAGTTGCAATTTAAAATGAAAATGCCTGGGAATTGTTTATTGTAAAAAGGATGCCGGTGTAAACGGAATACAGGTCCGCCGGAACCGAGGTCCGCCTGGACTCTGTCTCCTAGGAATGCAAGTTCTAGGTCTAGCATGACTAGGTATGGAAGTCCTAAGACTTACGTTCCTTGGGAATGCACGTCCGCTTACTAAGAATTCAAGACCTAGCCGGACCTGCATTCCTAGAAAACCGAAATACAGGTCCTATAGCTTACATATATGCAAATAAAAATGCAGTTACACAATTTAAAACAGTTCAATTTATTAATTGTTTTATTCAGTTTTACGTGTCTTGGCTGCAGGCACATCCGTCATCACTTTCAAATTGGCACCGTTTATGGCACTTTTAAAAATAATTCCATCTGTTTTGTTACCCCTCTGATGACGTATGGCCCAATCCAAGGTTTCTCCCCCTTACCACCTTTGCGGTCCTGGCGTCTTAAGTTTTTTTTTTTAAAACCTTTGTTCCTACTGGTAAATTCTGAAAAATACAATTTAATTTTTATACATTAATAATAGGAAGTTACATTTAAAGTCATTTCATGATACCTTTATTCATACTAAATATATATATAATAATAATAATTGTAAAAATATGGTTTCATTGAAACAGGTGTTTTTAAAACAATTATTTCACATTGTTTTCTAAAAACATTAATATAGTTAGCATATATTTTTTAAGACATACTTGCAAAATTGCATAAATAATGTAACATGTACGCATAATGAATAGCTACCAATTTTAAATATTTTTGTTTTTATATACTTGTTTCACCTCCTGATTCGTATGTCGTTGGTCATAGTTCCTTTTTTGTCTTGTTTGGGCTTCCTTGATGTTGTTTACAGCTCTTTTGCCTATGACTTTCATCATTGTCTCCACTCCCTTCCCAATTTCTGCTTGAAGTGTTTCATCTGAAACTGTGGCCTCCATCTCATCGTCTGAATTTCCAACATCATCGGGCATCATTGGTTCCCTATAATAATTGTGTACTTAATATTTATGATATGTGATATTTCTAACAGTGCTAAATTATATTTATATTATTTCAAAGTAGCGTTTAGCATTACACTTTACTCAGTTATATTATGTTCTATTATTTTATCAGTTTGGTGTGATAGTATTCATTAATCAAAAACATTGTGGAAACTATATGGCAGCAGACGTTTTATGCACGCCTTTCAAAGCATTCACCTACCGTACATAAGGTATAAGGGAGAACACTTTGTGCTTGCATGTTTGGATGTGTTGTAGGCAAATGCAACTTGATTCAATAATGCGTCCCATTCTGCATCACCGTCGAGCTTCAAAAGCATGTTCTCCAGTGTTTGGTTAAATCTCTCTGAAATAGAACACATTGAGTTATCACTTTAACTACAATCTAAACGGATAACACGCATCTCATACAACAAAACGTTCTTTCACAACGTATCTTTATCAATTCACAAATTCTGTTGGTTTACATTGTGTTTTTACATATGATACAGAAATTTACATATACATGTATATTAAACCATAACTACACTAATATATAATGATGTTATTTATTTGACAAAGGTCTTTGGCCAAGATGTTGGGAAGCGGTGTTTTTATATATGCCATTCGAGTTATTATCACAATCGATATTTAATACTACAGTAAACGTGTAACAACAATAATAAAACGTTATAATAGGATGGCCCAAAATGATGTAGAAACACGTTTACTTAGCATGTACAGAGTGTATGTATACAGTGTGTATGTATACTACCTGTCAGTCCATTACACTGCGGGTGGTAGGCGGTGGTGCGGCGGTGTACAACTTTTAGAGCATCTGTAATAGCATCGACGACGTCATTGTTGAACTCACGACCCTGATCGCTGATACGTTTTTTTGGGAAAACCAAAGCTGAATTAAAGTATTACATTTAAATTCAGTAGTGAAAACATTACATTTATTAATATTTATTTAGTTTGTAAAAGAAAAACATTCACTACATTATTTGCATACATTTTTATTATTAATAAGATATGCACATTTGTATGCATTAAAGGAATTAATAATACGCACCATTGTTTTAAAATAATGCTCATGAATTTTCATTTCATTTTTCAAATAATAGGAATGATTTTTTGCATTTAACGACGCACTCAACATATTTTAATTACGGTTATTTGGCGTCACACATATGGTTAAGGACCACAGATATTCTGAAAGAGGAAATCCTCTGTCGCCACCATATGGGCTACTATTTCCGATTAGCAGCTAGGGATATTTTATAGGCACCATCCCACATACAGGATAGTGCATACTACATCATGTTACACCAGTTGTGGAGCACTGGCTGGAATGAATAATTTAATAAAGTTACCATAAAAATAGCTCCAGTAAAAACTCGGCAACACCAGATGCTTGTTTCGTTGGCAAAACTTTTGCCTGAGCCCACTTTGTGTAATAGCACGTCACCGTGCAAATATATTTGTTCCCATTGTCAGTTTCCCTCAGAGGGCCAACCAAATCTATGCCGATCTATAAAATATAATTTTAATAATCTTTATATTTGCATGAACACATTTTTTTTTTAATGTACGTAATATTTTGTAATTGACTTGGAAAGAATGTTAACCTTTTGTAAATATCTGGTATCATCGATAGCTTAACAAAAAGTAAAATTTGTTTTATTTAACGACGCCTCTAGAGCACATTGATTTCCATGTTATCATCGGCTATTGGACGTCAAACATATGAATCTTTTATATGCACTTTTCCACAGACAGAACAGTACATACCACTTCCATTGTTATACTAATCATGTGGCACTGCTGGTTGCAATGGAAAAAGGCCTAATTATAGACATCCACTGAGGAGGATACATCCTGCGATCTCAGCACCTCAAGCGAACGCTCTATCCTCTGAGGTAATCACGCATCCCCCCAACCCACCCCTTCACCCAATGGTTTGACAATTACTAATGTGAATATTTAAAACATAATGATAATGTGTAAAGAGTATGAGAACGAGTGAATCAGTATCTTCAAAACATTTATTATAAATAACTTACTGTTCGCCAAGCTTCGGGCTTTGTCACAGGAATGGGGTGTAGGAGTGGGCCAACTTTACTGGGTTTCCTGTTGACCCGCTGACATCTTTCACAGGCCTGGAGAAATTGCTTAACGTCAGTAACAAGCTTTGGCCACCAATATCTTTTTTGAATCTTGTCTAGAGTTTTATCTCTGCCAAAATGACCACCTAAAAGGAACAACATTGAGATTTATTAAGTTTTATAATATTTATTAGGATATATATTTTTTTAATTTATGCAATATAATTTAATTGGTAAAATTAATACGCATTCAAAATAATATTTTTATATAATTATGCAGACGTATACAATAATGGTATTTTAACATTACATTTAAAATAATGTATACATTTTATAAATTTATTAATTTTAATAAGTAGCTGCCTGTCTATACGTACCCAATGGGCTGGCGTGCATAGAATTCAAAGCTTCTTGAATGTCTGTGTCATTCATTAGCACTTTTCGCCAGTTGTCAGTAACACCCGAAGAGTCCGTTCCATCTAGAAGATCGTCATTTTCCTTTTTGGTTTTTATTTTAAAATAAAGTATGCCTTTATCAATCTGAACACAAAAAAACAATGACAACAATATACACATATTATAAAGTGAAATTTGTTATATTATAATAATTAAACAACTGTTTATTTAAAAAATATATATAAAGTTTTATTTACATAATTGCAAAACGGGTGCCCAGCCTTGGAAAGAAAGTGTAGCGGGCTTTGAGTACTAGGAATGAAAGTCCGGCGGACTAGGAGTACTAGGAATGAAAGTCCGGCGGACTAGGAGTACTAAGAATGAAAGTCCGGCGGACTAGGAGTACTAGGAATGAGAGTCCGGCAGACTTGGAATACGAGGAATAGAGGTCTGATGGACAAACATTGTGAGAAATAAAAGTTACACACGCTATGACATATAGTATAAATATGAAACTATACTTCATAATATTATGTTATAGTGCTTACTTTGAAGTTTGTTTTGGCTGTCCTTCTAATGGCCCGTTTCTTCGAGTTTGTCGTTCCCCTTTCGTAAAATCCATCTTGCAAATATGATTTTTTTTCTTCTATCGTTGGTTTGAAACGTTTTTGAGTTGTGTTTTCTGTCATATTGAAAGCACGAACATGTTTGTATGAAGGCGTTGGTTTATATACGTTTGGAAAAAGCAAGATGCACGCACTGGTTTCAACTTCCAATAAAAGTATCACGTGTGTATTGTGTAAAACATGTCAATAGATTAATATATAATTTAAAAAAAATGTACGTTGCTTTGAGATTCGAACCCATACCTATCGCATTCAGAACACTCCACTTATCCATTACACTACGAGAGAGAGCTGGCAGAAATCGGTTTTTTAATTCATGACTTTCTCATAACTCGTGCAGAAGCGTTCCCTATAACATAGTGATTTCTATTAATAACCAAGCGGACCAGTATTACTGGCGGACAAGCGTTCCTTCCACTGCTGTGAAAGGATTTTATGTCCGGTAGGAATACAAGTCCTAGGTGTACTATATAGAAACTTCAAAATTCCGGAATGCAAGTCCGGGTAGGACTAATGTTCCTTAGGTATGGAGGTCCGATGGGACCACTGTTCCTAGGACTTGCATTCCTTTTACACCGGCCCAAAGATGATAAATGTTTTTTGACCATACACAATAAAATATTTTTATTTACTTAGCATAGAGGGAAATTAGTTTATATTACTTCAAAGGCATCATCACAGGATTGTAACTTTTCTAGTCATTGTATATGTTATAGACATTATATAATATTTGACATATAGTGGAACATGAATTAGTAGATACAGGTCGAGTATTTTTCTTTAAATCGGAGACCGTTCATGGTAGTTCATATTATAACTAATTGGTTAGAAGAAGCGACCCCCTTTATATAAATGGCATAAAATAAATATGCATACTAATAATAAATATTGTTCAGTGTAGTAGTTGAAATGTATGCACATTCATATTTTCTGGGCTAAAATATCTAGATATTACCACATCAACTGGAATAATTGTAGCATTTCAGATGTTCCAATGATGAGATATCTCTGGTCATTATAACAAAGTGGTTACTGCTATAGTGTGTTTAAATAAAATGTGTGTGTACATGTATATCATTATACGAGCGCATTAGACAACCATTATACTTAATCACGCACCAGATCAGTGCTGATGACGAATGCATTAAACTGTATTTAGATATGTTTTACACCTGGTCAATGGGGGAAATGCATATAAATGATACATTGTCGCTGTTTTGTTCGAGCAGCCACTATGCCGGTAACAATTTTCCTTTTGTATTTTACAGACCAAGTGTCGAAATACCTCACAGAGAGGACATGTGATAACTGTGGTTTAAACAACTCCCAGATCAGGTTGCCAGGGTCTGGATTGAAAATTAACGTTGCGGAAAGACACGGGCTTAGGATGTGATAATAATCCATCTCAGATTTCAAGATATCACTTGCCGGATTCGTTTCGAGTTGTGATGTGTCCTAGCCAGCTTTGTTTTGTAGATCCACATAGTAACGATCACGGAACACACACACCTTCCCACCCGCGTCATATTGAATTCTTAGGGGAACAAAAATAACAGTTAAAACTTGATACACAACTATCCACAAGCACCAAACGCCTACAGTTTGAGGATTTAAAAAAAACATGGAACATGGAATAGGTGATTTTAACAATTCACTAGCCATATATATATATATATATATATATATATATATATATATATATATATATATATATATATATTCACTAGCCATATATTTATCAAAGATAACGATTCAAAATATTGTGTCCATTTGTTTATTGGTTGAATTGGCCACGGCTTAATTTAAGGTTACCACCCGAAAATAGGGCATTTGGGCAACCCAAATATAAATAAATGGACACAAATAGATAAATAGATAAATTGAGCAACAGTGTACACTGGAACCAGATATACACATGTCGAAAATATGCAAATAAATCGTCAATGAAAATATAGCAAAATCCAATTCAAATAAAATCCAAATAAATATATACATAGATAAATAAACTGTACTGTTGTTGAACGAGAAACATGGCGAGATCTAGCGTCACCATGCGAATCTCAGCCACAGCCAACAGAACCCCGCCGTGGCCAATTGTATATATGCCATGTCAGCCAGCGGCTACCCACAACACTGCAATGGACCGACTTCTCCACATGAATGACATACATTATCGGCGACAGTTACAAAGCACTCAACAATTGTGCAGTTGTTACCAGAAGAAGATAAATGAACCTGGTCGGGGAAAATAAATTAGATTTTGATGCTATAATTTCAAGGTATTTTATGTATCCATCCAAACGAATTAAGTCTGCAACCCTAATTCTGGCTTTCTCAAGTACATCAAAGCTCAATTTCATAATTAAAATCAATGAAACATGTTCTCTGGGGCGTAGCCAGAGAGGAAAAAACACCGAGGAAAACCCAGATCTTTAAAATAAATATCAATTTCATGGGAAAAATAAAATAAATCTGGGTAAATTTCAGAAGAGGCAAGCGCCTCGTCTGCCTCATGCTGGCTATGCCATTGGTTCTGTGTATTTTTCGACCTCCAATAAATAATCATATAAATAATCGATCAGTTTCCTTTTGTTAATGAAATTTAAATATTCATTCTAAATATGAAGAACAAGGCACATAATAAACAGCATATTGGCAAACATTTAATATTATCAACAAATATGATTAAACTCTCATCCAACCTAGATCCCCAGTTTATAGGCGTAAGATAGACCTGTATACCAACTAACCAAAACTGTGTTAACGTGCCTAAATCGACTGAAGATTCGTGCACATCCATCCCGATCTCGATCGCAACATGAACATATTATATACAGACTATAATGATGTTCACAAACGTGCAAGATATACACTAAGAAAAATATATAAATTAATGTATTGTACATCAGTAGTAAAATTGTGTGTAGCTTACATTTATGTAATATTTGCACATGTATACACTCCATTTTCACGTGCGATGATCTGTTTTGTATTTGGTAGCTTAATCAGAAATCCACATAGTTTAATCAACTGTCGTGTTATCAATGGACAGTAGCTGATTTAATTTATATATTGATGGTTTATTGTAAAGAAAATGTGGGCTTTCTAAGCTACTATTCGGGGTGGCAGTAATCCTACATGTTACGAATCTCCTAAGGACGAGCACTTGATATTAGATCATGGAAGCAATAATCTATTAAATAATTTGCGTAATATATTTTCGACTGCATTGTGCAGAGATATGATTTGTTTTGGTTTAATGTATCTGCCTCATAAATACTCTAAAACTATGATGAAATGGTAATTGTTCTTTACACGATTGATATTACAGAGTTGATTCTACCATTTATGTCTATATTACATCTGCTGTGAAGAAACACATTTCTCAGCACTTCTGTTAACCGTGATGCAAATGTTGAACAATACATCCCGCACTTGACTGACCCAGCTACACACAGTTGTGTATACTTTTATTATACATTCATCAACAAGTTATCGGCGTTAATTGGTTTTAATCAATATTTTACAATGCGGATATTTCGGCTTATATAATGGGGGGGGGGGGGGGGGGGGGGGGGGGGGGGGGGGGGGGGGGGGACGGACTAGTTTATAATATACTATCATGTGTGATGTGCTTCGTTTTACATTTAAGATTTGTTTACAGAACTGCATGTGTACACATTCGTGACGATTGACTTAATGAGGCCCCACTCTTCACAGTCATCATTTAATACTGTGTAGGTGTCATCTGTCTTTGATCTCATACCTATAGGAGATAGCTTTAAATTTGTAATGGGCGATTAACAACTGGCTCACGAATGGTAACTACATATATCTCTATTGACACTTTTTTGAAAGGCTGATACTTATCAGTGTGGACAAATAATAGATTTTTACAATTAGTTGAGTTTTGGAGTTGAGTGTAACCTTGGTGGTTTAAAATGAAGCATTTCGCTAACAAATAACCAGTTATGTATGCCGCCTGTTGAACGGAATGGTCTACTCTGTGGTTACAAGATTGTATTTTGCTAAAGTGACGGAAAATTTTATGCAACCCGATCTGAATTACATTTATAATAAAACTGTTTTCCTGATACCAATTCATAAACAGATGATTACCTGAACAGTCCGGGTATTTGTAATAACGAACTAGTTTGGAGCACAGGTACCCCCAAACAGAATCCCCTAATACAAATACTATAGTTACATATGTAATTAATGTATATTTATGTTATTGTTATTGCAGATAAATGTATATTATATTGCTATTTTTGCTCTGCCCATATTCGTGTGTTATGCAAATAAATTATTCTTATTCTTATATAAAGATTATATAACGTTACTATAACATATCTGACGTCATTGTTTGGGGGATACTCGTGGTTTGAAACAGGTGTCAGCATTGTTAAAAGTATAACATTTCAAATACCTGCATAGAATAGATGTAAACGTCCTATTAAATATATATGTCCATCCCTTAAAAATATGGTTTGTCTTCAAGGAAGGTAGATTTAGATAAGAGTAAGTGACCATTAGTTTATGTCTGATACATATCCGATACATGGACTCTCAAATTCTCAAAAACAGGGGCTATGTGTTATATATCGTCATGTATATATCGTCATGTATGCCTACTCTAAGAGATATACTGTGTCAATCTGTTTTACTGTGCACGTAAGCCTACTTTGTAGCTCTAATAACGGGTATGAAAATGATTAATCCCACCTTTCTGCCACATAAGCGCCGCAAAGTAATTTACTGTTTCTTTCTTCTTCTTTTTTTTTTTTTTTTTTTTTTTTTTAAATGTGTTTATTGGCTGCTTAATTTAAAGTTACCACCCGAAAATAGGCAAAATACCTACATGTACGGTATAGACATACCAAACATTATTCGAAAAAAGATGTGAAGTCGTTTTGTATCTTTTTTTTTCCAATGTGAACACACAACCGCAGTTGGTGAAAAAACACGGACGAGTAATTATTCAATGGTCCTTTTACTTTTTGCAAATTTTGAATAATTTTATAAACCTTATTGGAAATAAAACATCATAGTTAATGCTATTTGAGTACAACGTCCTGGGGCGTAGCCAGAGAGGAAAAAACGCCGAGAGAAACCCAGACCTGTAAAATAAATATCAGTGTCATGGGGAAAAAATAAAATAAATCTGTGGAAAATCTGCCCATGATGGCTACATCATTGACATCGTATAAATATATGACTGTCGCGGACGTACACAATATTGTACGAAGTGCGGAATCGGGTAAGAACAAAGATGAATGTCGGCAATTCAAAGGAGAAGCAGTCACAATGATAGGAAATATTAAACGACCTTGCTTATTATATAGAGCAGAGACCCCAGTATTCGACCAGTGTATTTATTTAATTACCATACTCGTTTAAACTGAATAATATATAGATTTTCCCAACATATTTTGAACATACGTCTTCAACTACTCAGTGGTAAAGCGCTCGCTTGATGCACGGTTGGTTTGGGATCGACCCCGGTCAATGGGCCTATGGGCACCACGACTGGTACATCAAATGCCGTGGCATGTGCTATCCTGCCTGTGTGATGGTGCATATAGGAGATCCCTTCCTGCATTAGGAAACATGTAGTGGGCTTCTTCTGATGACTACGAGTCAGAATTATCAAAGGTTTGATATCCAATAGCCGATGGATAATTAATCAATGTGCTCTAGTGGTGTCATTAAACAAAAACAAACAAAAAATCAGTTACAACTACAATCTCCAACCCTGCGTGTCACTCTCCACGACTCGGACGGCTGATGGCGGGTTGTTCATCAACATCTCTATCATCTTCCCACTTCCTCGTCATTCCCTCCTTTCCTTCCCTTCATCTCATCATAAGAATATGGGTGCCCAAGACAGCTGCATGAATAACTTGGGCGGGATGGGGGAGGAACGCCGTGTTAGGGTGCATGTATGGGTGTGGTAGGACGTAGGCGGTTCCGGCCGATAGGTTGCCTGGATAGGAGCCCTTCCCCCACACCCTCCGGCGCGTCCCACTCATTGAAATCCGGCCCAGCAACTTTGGGAGCGCACTCTCGATTGGTCGCGATGCGTCCCCCTCCGGGTCCTTTCCTCTAGGGCAAAAGTATTATAATAATATTGGATAAATGGTAAATTTATAATTTAATACTTTTAAATTTAAGAAATATAAATAGTATATATTGTAAATGGAATTATATGTTTTTTGAATGGGCCCGTTCGAATTTTGTTTTAATTTTTTTTTTTTTTTATTATTATTGTTTTTTATATATATATAAATTAATAACATGTTTACTAAGATTAAGCCGCTAGTTAATATTAACCTGTTTAAACTCCATTTAATTTTTTTGGATAAAATTGACCTTTGAATTATCTCTTCTGAATTATCCCTTTCGTCTCCCCCCCCCCCCACTACACCAACCCCCCCCCCCCCCCCCACACACACACACACCTTTCCGGGGTCGGTCATTGACGAAGTCAGAAGTCGATCCCATGATGGGCGTGGCTGAACCTTAAGTGGATAGGGGCACGTTAAAAGAATCCCACCATCACCACCAGCGGTCTCGGTGGCGTAGTGGTTAAGCCATCGGACTACATGCTGGTAGGTACAGGGTTCGCATCTCGGGACCGGCTGCAACCCAGAGCGAGTTCTCAAGAGCCCAATGGTTAGATGTAAGGCCACTACACCCTATTCTCTCTCACTAACAACTAACCCTCTGTCCAGGACAGCGTGCTTGAACCTTAATTGGATATAGACACGAAAATAAGTTGAAATATACAAAATGAAATTTGACTGACGCGC
Source organism: Gigantopelta aegis (assembly GCF_016097555.1). Lineage (NCBI taxonomy): Eukaryota > Metazoa > Mollusca > Gastropoda > Neomphalida > Peltospiridae > Gigantopelta > Gigantopelta aegis. The sequence goes on from NW_024534486.1 coordinate 33,437, forward strand.
TATGTAGGGTTTGTCAGTTGATGTCTGTGGGTTGGGTTGGGGGTGGAAGGGCGAGGTAGATTTTTATATC
>NW_024534487.1:0-20882 GCF_016097555.1 Gigantopelta aegis
AATATGGTATAGGTAACACAAAATAACATACCCTAAAATATACACTTGCCACCAACTAAAATGATGGCCCACAATATTTAATATGAAATATTGTGTCTATAACGTTGGATTGTGTATATATATATGTGTGTGTGCACGTATTATAATATCTAAACAAGTAATAAATAAATGTTTTTTAAAAATAAATGAAACAAGATGTCGGGATGATAATGCAAACAAAAGACATAAAGGCAGGGAGAATTCATTTAATCCACATAAAAATGTCCTTGTTTCTTTTTTTTTGCCATCGTTTTTGCCATCCTGACAAATATTGACATTTTAAAATATTTGTTATTGCTTGTTTCCCTCTTTTTTTGAGCAATACAACTAAAGCATATTCACATGAAATATTATGATTATTATTTCTAAATACATATGTGATACATAATATTTCAGCTGTTAACTTGGAATCAATGACAGGATAGATCTCAATTCCAAGTTATTTTAGTAGCTACAGTCCCTTTTGTTTCCAGACATAAACCAGAACACAAACTACTTGAAGAAAAAAGAATGAGAAATAGCAAACAACCGAGAGACTATTCTTTTTTATTATATTAATTAACTTAATCTAGTGATAATAATTATGTAACTTACCCAGATATGTATACCCCATCTAAGTTTATACCACCACTGAATAAGATTTGTATCAGAAATGACTGAAAAGAAGAAAAAAGAGAAGTATAAGTTTTTGAGTCACTGCCATCTCTCTTTACTCCTCTGGCAGTGGAGACAGTTGGTGTCTTTTGGACCAGATACCTTGGAATTCTTCACAGACCTAACCAGGCAGATTAGACTAGTGACCCAATGACCCTAAGACCCATACTTTACTTATGGCAAGCAAATTTCAGTTACTGTACAAACAGGCAATGCAGCAGCTGTTCTGGGCGCTGCAAAATATGACTTTTATATGACATGGAAGATTAACTTTATTTATTTATTTATAATTTTATTTATTACCTTTTTATTACCATAATTATTTAATTAATCTAGTTACAAATTGGTTAGTTGAAACAATATTATGATTATAATAAATATAATGTTGGTTCTGATATGTTTATTGGCATGCAACTATTTATATGTGATATTACTCAGATTGGGCGTGACTCAGCAAATTAATACACCGATCTAATAAAATAGTAATGTTCGATTAGCAGCTGTCTTCAGTCGCTAATTTGTCAAAGAGACGAAGGAGAAGATATTATTATCGAAAGTGAGTGCTAATCTAAAGAAAATGTGAATTAGATATTGTGTGTTTTTAACAAAAGTACTTATAATGATAATGTAACATTTAATAAGGATATATGCTAAACGGTATTTTTTTAATTTAATAAGTCGATAATTTTTGGATGAGGTAAAAACTTACAAAATGTTATTATACTAGAGTGAAATTCACAATTAATGTTGACTATCTATTCAATATTTATAATTGAAATATCAATATATTTTATCTCTGTAAACACCAATTTATGAAAGGTTATATATATGTGTAATATTATGTCCCATTTAGTACTTATTATTAAAGTAATGTTCTGCAAATAAAATATTAAATAGAGTAAATAAATTAAATTACTCCTATAATATCAAAACACACAAATGTTATCAATACATGAAAAAAAAATAATCAATATTTGTTTTTATAACTTTGTAGCATAAAAGATGTTTGGCTGTAACATAAGTCTGATCAGAATCTCTTAGATGACCTCTGTCATTGTTGTAGTCAGTAGATAAGAACTACCAGCACTAGTGTGAACAATAGATTAGTAGGGTTTAGTGCTGTCACTTTTAGCTTGACTTAATTATTGACCACTTTCATCCTTGTAAAAAATCATGATCGGTAAAGAGATAGTTAATGTACTAGTTATGAATACAGATGCTGGCCATATTGGAGGTCAAATTATGAGAAGTTAAAGTCCACAAATATTCCCAAGTTAGAAAATATTTGATATAAGCTCTTTATAGTATGTACTATATGTATAAGCATTATAAGTGAGTAGTATAGTTGAACTTGTACACAAATCATTAAATTTCCAGGATTATTTTTACAGATAACATGCAGATTAGACCTCCGGTTATAGGGATGCTAAGTTGATGTTTGTACTTACAGTTATTGGGTTATTATTCCTGGATGCAAGTGTTCTACATTCACAACCTCCAATATTTGATTACTAAGTTTATAATTTTTACATATTTGCACGAGGCAGTATAGTGCTGTGCTATATAAGGTATTATGACCACCTCTTTTGGTCCACTGTCTAGCAATGGAATGTTTTTGAGTAAATAATCATGCAATTATGACTCATATAAGGTGTTAGTAATGATTAAAAATTTAGCTAGTTTATAACATAAAATAAGACACGACTGTCTGGTTGTCTTGACTATTAATATGTTACTCTAATTGCCAAAGAAATAAAATAAATGTAATATAATAACATTTTTTACATGAGTAAAGTTATGATAGGAACAAACTACATTTGATGAGTACACTCCCTCATTCATACAATGTAATATTGTGTATTATATTTATACGAAAAGTAGTTGTGTATATATCCATATATCTAATAACTTATATTCACATAAAGCATCATATTTGTTCAGTTATGGTGTCATCAAATGTAATGACTTTGGTTTGCTCTTAGTACAATGACATGCAAGTATTTTACTCAAAATGTAATATTAAAGAGCTATAACGTAACAATTATACAGCAAACAGTAATATTATATAGAGTAAAAAACTACTGCTGATATATTATATATAATATAGCACTGTTAAAATTGATAGGTTGATTTAATAGGTTGTATGTATTGAACTTATTTTGATCAAAGAAGTGAGCATAATATACTACTGATTATGTAGCTACATAAACAGTCAATTTCATGTAATAATAATAATAGTAATTAGTAATCAAACAATGTTATGTTAACTTTTGCATATTTAACCTCTATAAACCATGTATCAACCAATCAATAGTTATAATTAATATGCATCTTTTACCACAATTAGGAAACCATGGTACAAGAATGGTTATTTACAGTGCTACTAACAATGATTATAGCACTAGGAGAGGCTACATTTGGTACTCCACCTCCTCGACCTACTACTGGTACAATATATACAATATTATACTATATGTTTATATTATAGTAATATATAGGTGTGAGACTTTATCTAAGTTATGAGAATAGAGTAATACCTAACTACTTTATGGTGAGAGCCACTCAGTTCTATGATGTGGATCAAAATGATGATGGTCAAAATGATGGTATATGGTGTCAGAGTGCTCTTAATGAGAGTATGATAGGCGTCTGGTTCTTACCTAATGGATCACTAGTACCTGCACAAAGTGGTGATTATCCTTACAATCATATAATACTAATATCACTGGTCAAGTGGGTCTACTTAGACGTGAAGGGATAGGTTCAGTTCAAGGACTATACTCTTGTATTATTCCTAATGATGAGGGAGTAAATCAGACACTATATATAGCTGTATATGGAAGTAATGCTTTTAATAACAGTGGTGAGTTGTACTTGTGGAGCATGACCTTCTAATATTACATACAACGCACACACACACACATACAAAAATACATAGTTTTACACACACATATATTATATGTATATAATGTATAATGACAAATGCAAAAGCGTGCTTGCCTGAATTATATTTCTCTGTTAAAATTGATTGGTTGTTCCAACTTATTGTCTTAGGTTGTATACATTCCTAATAATATATTAAAAATATTAACTATACTGAAGTATTAAGTCTGTTGAAGAGTGCTCGATGTCGTTAGACAGAGCGGGTAGAACAGATTAAAGGACAACAGAACAGAGCTCATCCATATTCACTTAATAAACAGAATCTTTATAAAACTCTTACAGTGTATGTCCTTTATTCCTTCTGCTCTGTCTGTACTTGATTTTATTAGGTTAAACAATATTCATAATTATTGTTATAACAGTTACTGTTTGCATAAAACAGGGAATAAGGACTCCTTATATACTTTTATTCAGTTATATGTTGGTTGCTTATTGAAGTCTTTTACAGTATTACTTAAACATCAATTTTTTTATAAATAACTAAACTTCATGTTTTTGAAGTGACACTCATTTAATTTATACCTCTGTACTTTATAACAAAATTATTGTTATAACAGTTAACAGCTAAGTTTTAAAACTACCCGCAATGGTTGTATCAACTACAATACAAATTGGTTATATTAACTGTAATTGAAGTGAACTCCTGGGTAACTTTAACTAAATGGTTAATGTAACTAAGTTGGTTGAAGCTACCAAGTTGACTGAATGTTACTATAACTAGGTTAGGTAGTTTAACACCAAAATAACAATGTAATCTAGTTATTAAAACAAATTGGTAAAAGGGAGAAAAAACAATATTAATTTACATAACATAGTGTTTTAGATAAATATAAGTCAAACCATCTGTTAGTTTATGACCATGATAAACATTATAATCAAATAAATCAGATATTAATGACTGGTGTGAAGAAATAGAAATGACATAGAATGATAATGCACTTAAAATAGAATTTTGTCATTTCAACCGTTGTCCTCGTTACCAGAATCTCATCAAGTTGATGTAAACCGAATATTGAGTTACCACAAAACCAAAAACTGGTCTAACTTAATATGTGAAAAGCTAACTAGAAGCCAAAAGTACTCTTTGTAGTTTATTGTCCAATAACTGAAATTATGAGGGAGAGGTAGATACTATTTCAACCTAAATAATTAGGTTAATTAAGTTGAAATAGTATCAGCTTATAGGTTCATTTGAAGCCATGATTCGACTACTATAGCAAAGTGGGTGTAAAAGCAATGTGGTTGTAGATGTAACTATTACTAGTGTAACTCAATAAGCATTGGCTTCATGCTTATTGAGTTACACTAGTATTGGTCCTGTAGCAACTTTGAATTGGGCTTACATCATATTGATGTAACTGTAGTAATGAAGACCTTAGTTAAAAAATGACAACATACTTTTTTTTCAATGTGGCTATCAAAATAAAGTACATTACATGATGAAACCAAAAAAAGAAGCATGTCACCACCAATGATTTACATTAACAATATTAGTTATAGCAACCTATTTTTGTTTGTTATGATAACCACAACATCCAAACCTAGTAAGTGTTACAGTAACTACAGTGCACGAAGTTAAAGTAACTACTTATGTCAGATGTTACTTTAACTATAGGTGTGGGTATAATCACCAATACATTTGACAGTTGTTTTAACTATTATTTTCATTGGGTTATTTTAACCCAAGACATGGGTTACCTGAGTTGCAGGTGTTTTGACCCAAATGTTTGGGTACTTTCTACCCATCACCTTTTACTGTGTACTGTTTGCATAAAGATAGGAAATAAGGAATGCTTATACAATTTTATTCAGTCATATGTTGAAGTTTGCTTGTTTGAAGTCTTTTACAGTATTACTTAAAACTTCAAGGTAATTTTGATTTAAAAATCATAGATACAGAATTATTTTTTATAGAATATTTTGGTACCAACATACTATATTTAATTTCTTACAAATATTATCACTCATTTTAATTTATAGGAGGTCCAATAGTAGATCGTAACAAAAGCCTTGATTTTACTCTACTCTCTACAAGAGATGCTAATCCTCCAGTGTTTAATCTTGATTTTGAAGTCACAACCACACCTCCTACAACAGTGACATGTTCTGTTAATGGCAATTCATTTAATGTTACTGAAGAAGATTATATCGTGAAACTGTTACATCTACTGATCCTATTAGAATAGCAGTGATTGTAACTATAAGGAAAAGAGAAGCTGGTGAATATACTTGTACTGTAAGAACAGATTCATCAATAAAATCATTTCCTACTTCTACTACTCCTGGTATTAATGTTAGTGGTAAGCTACAACATCAATATCATAATTTTTTTATTATTATTGTGATATCCAGTAACTGATACACCTTCTAACCTGACATATAACAGAAGTAGTCTAACTTCAGTTCTACTTACCTGGTTACCTCCCATCAGTAATACTCCAACAGTAGTTGGTTATGAGGTCTTTCTTGATCTGCCTAATAGTACAAGAGTTAGTATAGAGACAAACACTACAGAACTATCTCTCATCTCTCTACAACCTGACAATAATTACAGTACATTTTGTTGTAGCCTACGGAGGAGACTTGCCCAGTGATCACAGCAACACTGCTGTTATATCTCAGGTAAATAATGCAGACTATATACCGATACATCATTATAACTCTATGTATATGATTGTTGTTATTGTTGTACCTTTACCAGTGATTACTTATTATTTAATACTTTCTATCATTGTAGCTATTCCACCTCCAGTGATCACTGTCACTACTACTGGGACTGGTATTATTGGAGAAAGTTATTCTGTAGTGTGTACAGTAGATGTTGATGATGATTTCTATGATATACTTTGTAATACTACTATAGTCAAGATTGGAGAAGGTGTGGTTAATTCTTCTATGAGCTGGATATGACAGTGTATCTATATCTTACACTCCACTGATGACATCACATAGTGGACAATATCAATGTGTAGTGAACATTAGTCAAATTGATATCAGTTATGAAGATTCATATTTTGCAACTTTCACTATCCACACTTCTAGTAAGTATAATACATTATATTTAGTCTGTTCTTTGTTATATACATGCTTCATGTGATATAATATCACACTATCAATATTATCATTTTCTTTAGTTCCAGAACCAGTTGTTACTGTCTCTGCTCATTCTGTTGATCCTAGCTCACTAATAGAGGCAACATATCTTGATATAGTATGTACTGTTAACATCAGTGATGCTGTTAATACTGGAGTTAGTATTGATGTTAAGTGGTCTCATAATGGTGGTTCTCCTCTTACTAATAACAGTGACTATACTATTAGTTCATTGACTATGTTAGAATCACACATGTATGCTAGTACATTACGTATTGAAAGTTTGAGTATTACTAGAGATAATGGTACTGTGTACTATTGTACTATGAGTGTTCTACATCTCCTGTATCTTCTTATATTACTGGTAATGAGAATAACAACAGTCTTCCATTAAATGTGGCAGGTAAAATACTTAATTGTATATGTAATATTAGTATTATTAGTATTATTTAAATTCTTAGATTTCACTGCTGATCATGTGATAGTTGATATTCTATTTCCAACCACACCCACTGCTGGACACCAGTTCACTATGACATGTAATATCAGTATACCTGAGAGACTAGTACATGATCTTAATAGACTTGTAGTAATATGGAGTTATGATCTAGCTAGAGAAACAAAGAATTGATGTAATTAATAGTGATGCTACAATAGGAAATGTCACTAAGATTGGTAATCTTATCTTAAGTATTCTAACACTTAATCCAATGAAGACATCTGATGGTAGAAGATATTACTGTTCAGTTATATTTAATGATCTAGGAGTTAATGATCATGTATTGAGAGATCTTAATGTTCAAAGTAAGTTATTTAATATAAAATTGACCATTGTAATCATATTCATTTCTTTAGTCCCTCCTTCCCAGTATGGACTATCACACATAGTCGTCCTGTCTATGAGAGTACTAACTTCAACCTGACCTGTATTGGTACACTACCCAGTGTAGTAGGACACAACAGTATCAGCTACTGTAGTCTGGTTTGACCCTAAAGGCAATATTATACCTGTTGAATCACGACGTGTGATCACTAATGTTACTAGTAATGGAAATAATGAGTTTGAGAGTACACTATTGTTTCTACCAATTGATAATGGAGATCATAATAGTAACTTTAATGACACTGGAACATATACCTGCCAGATGACCATTAGTTCAAGTGATCCTTTAATTATTAGTGGAATAAACAGTACTACTGACGCAATAACCGTTCAAAGTAAGTAAAATCACTTGTTTATATTATGCTAGCTTCCATTACCAGCATTGCCTAATATGCAATTAAATATCTCAACTGTGGGTTCTACTGAAGTAGGTCGAAACCTCAATATCACTTGTACAGTGAGAGTAGTGGAGAGATTAGTTATCACACCAACATTGAGATAATGAAAATGAATACTACAGATATCTATTTATTACAAGATATAAACATTTCCTATGTGATTACAACTGATAATACTGGGTCTGAAACCAATTGGACAATAATACTGGAACCAGTAAAGTTTGAAGACAGAGGAGTGTATATATGTAAAGCTGATTTTAATGTGACTGGTATTAATGGAACTAATGATTCAGCAACTGCTACTTATGATGCACAATTGTTAATGAGACTATGAACTGATTGTTCACTGTGAGTTGAAAAATTAAAGATAATTCTAACACTACCACTTTTTTCGTAGTCCCTCCACCCAATATGTTTATTACACATAGTCCTTTTACTGGTCCTATCTATGAGAGTACTAACTTCAACTTGACCTGTATTGGTACACTACCCAGTATAATGAACACAACATTATCAGCTAGTGCAGTCTGGTTTGATCCTAAAGGCAATACTATACCTGTTGAAACTCGACGTATGATCATTAATGTTAAAGGAAAACAATACATTTGAGAGTACACTAGTGTTTCTACCAATTGACAATGGAGATCATAATAGTAACTTTAATGACACTGGAACATATACTTGTCAAATGAATATCAGTTCAAATGATCCTTTAATTATTAGTGGAATAAACAATACTACTGACACAATAACCGTTCAAAGTAAGTAAAATTACTTGTTTATATTATGCTAGCTTCCATTACCAGCATTGCCTAATATGCAGTTAAATATCTCAACTGTGGTTTCTACTGAAGTAGGTCGAAAACCTCAATATCACTTGTACAGTGAGAGTAGTGGAGAGATTAGTTATCACACCAACAATTGAGATAATGAAAATGAATACTACAGATATCTATTTATTACAAGATATAAACATTTCCTATGTGATTACAACTGATAATACTGGGTCTGAAACCAATTGGACAATAATACTGGAACCAGTAAAGTTTGAAGACAGAGGAGTGTATATATGTAAAGCTGATTTTAATGTGACTGGTATTAATGGAACTAATGATTCAGCAACTGCTACTTATGATGCACAATTTGTTAATGAGGACTATGAACTGATTGTTCACTGTGAGTTGAAAAATTAAAGATAATTCTAACACTACCACTTTTTTTGTAGTCCCTCCACCCAATATGTTTATTACACATAGTCCTTTTACTGGTCCTATCTATGAGAGTACTAACTTCAACCTGACCTGTATTGGTACACTACCCAGTATAATGAACACAACATTATCAGCTAGTGCAGTCTGGTTTGATCCTAAAGGCAATACTATACCTGTTGAAACTCGACGTATGATCATTAATGTTAAAGGAAACAATACATTTGAGAGTACACTAGTGTTTCTACCAATTGACAATGGAAATCATAATAGAAACTTTAATGACACTGGAACATATACTTGTCAGATGAATATCAGTTCAAGTGATCCTTTAATTATTAGTGGAATAAACAATACTACTGACACAATAACCGTTCAAAGTAAGTAAAATTACTTGTTTATATTATGCTAGCTTCCATTACCAGCATTGCCTGATATGCAGTTAAATATCTCTACTGTGGGTTCTACTGAAGTAGGTCGAAACCTCAATATCACTTGTACAGTGAGAGTAGTGGAGAGATTAGTTATCACACCAACAATTGAGATAATGAAAATGAACACTACAGATATCTATTTATTACAAGATATAAACATTTCCTATGTGATTACAACTGATAATACTGGGTCTGAAATCAATTGGACAATAATACTGGAACCAGTAAAGTTTGAAGACAGAGGAGTGTATATATGTAAAGCTGATTTTAATGTGACTGGTATTAATGGAACTAATGATCCAGCAACTGCTACTTATGATGCACAATTAGACAATGAAGACTATGAACTTATTGTTCACTGTAAGTTGAAAAATTAAAGATAATTCTAACACTACCACTTTTTTCGTAGTCCCTCCACCCAATATGTTTATTACACATAGTCCTTTTACTGGTCCTATCTATGAGAGTACTAACTTCAACCTGACCTGTATTGGTACACTACCCAGTATAATGAACACAACAGTATCAGCTAGTGCAGTCTGGTTTGATCCTAAAGGCAATACTATACCTGTTGAAACTCGACGTATGATCATTAATGTTAAAGGAAACAATACATTTGAGAGTACACTAGTGTTTCTACCAATTGACAATGGAGATCATAATAGTAACTTTAATGACACTGGAACATATACCTGTCAGATGAATATCAGTTCAAGTGATCCTTTAATTATTAGTGGAATAAACAATACTACTGACACAATAACCGTTCAAAGTAAGTAAAATCACTTGTTTATATTATGCTAGCTTCCATTACCAGCATTGCCTGATATGCAGTTAAATATCTCTACTGTGGGTTCTACTGAAGTAGGTCGAAACCTCAATATCACTTGTACAGTGAGAGTAGTGGAGAGATTAGTTATCACACCAACAATTGAGATAATGAAAATGAACACTACAGATATCTATTTATTACAAGATATAAACATTTCCTATGTGATTACAACTGATAATACTGGGTCTGAAACCAATTGGACAATAATACTGGAACCAGTAAAGTTTGAAGACAGAGGAGTGTATATATGTAAAGCTGATTTTAATGTGACTGGTATTAATGGAACTAATGATCCAGCAACTGCTACTTATGATGCACAATTAGACAATGAAGACTATGAACTTATTGTTCACTGTAAGTTGAAAAATTAAAGATAATTCTAACACTACCACTTTTTTCGTAGTCCCTCCACCCAATATGTTTATTACACATAGTCCTTTTACTGGTCCTATCTATGAGAGTACTAACTTCAACCTGACCTGTATTGGTACACTACCCAGTATAATGAACACAACATTATCAGCTAGTGCAGTCTGGTTTGATCCTAAAGGCAATACTATACCTGTTGAAACTCGACGTATGATCATTAATGTTAAAGGAAACAATACATTTGAGAGTACACTAGTGTTTCTACCAATTGACAATGGAAATCATAATAGAAACTTTAATGACACTGGAACATATACTTGTCAGATGAATATCAGTTCAAGTGATCCTTTAATTATTAGTGGAATAAACAATACTACTGACACAATAACCGTTCAAAGTAAGTAAAATTACTTGTTTATATTATGCTAGCTTCCATTACCAGCATTGCCTGATATGCAGTTAAATATCTCTACTGTGGGTTCTACTGAAGTAGGTCGAAACCTCAATATCACTTGTACAGTGAGAGTAGTGGAGAGATTAGTTATCACACCAACAATTGAGATAATGAAAATGAACACTACAGATATCTATTTATTACAAGATATAAACATTTCCTATGTGATTACAACTGATAATACTGGGTCTGAAACCAATTGGACAATAATACTGGAACCAGTAAAGTTTGAAGACAGAGGAGTGTATATATGTAAAGCTGATTTTAATGTGACTGGTATTATTAATGGAACTAATGATCCAGCAACTGCTACTTATGATGCACAATTAGACAATGAAGACTATGAACTTATTGTTCACTGTAAGTTGAAAAATTAAAGATAATTCTAACACTACCACTTTTTTCGTAGTCCCTCCACCCAATGTTTTATTACACATAGTCCTTTTACTGGTCCTATCTATGAGAGTACTAACTTCAACTGACCTGTATTGGTACACTACCCAGTATAATGAACACAACAGTATCAGCTAGTGCAGTCTGGTTTGATCCTAAAGGCAATACTATACCTGTTGAAACTCGACGTATGATCATTAATGTTAAAGGAAACAATACATTTGAGAGTACACTAGTGTTTCTACCAATTGACAATGGAGATCATAATAGTAACTTTAATGACACTGGAACATATACCTGTCAGATGAATATCAGTTCAAGTGATCCTTTAATTATTAGTGGAATAAACAATACTACTGACACAATAACCGTTCAAAGTAAGTAAAATCACTTGTTTATATTATGCTAGTTTCCATTACCAGCATTGCCTGATATGCAGTTAAATATCTCAACTGTGGGTTCTACTGAAGTAGGTCGAAACCTCAATATCACTTGTACAGTGAGAGTAGTGGAGAGATTAGTTATCAAAGCAACAATTGAGATAATGAAAATGAACACTACAGATATCTATTTTATTACAAGATATAAACATTTCCTATGTGATTACAACTGATAATACTGGGTCTGAAACCAATTGGACAATAATACTGGAACCAGTAAAGTTTGAAGACAGAGGAGTGTATACATGTATAGCTGATTTTAATGTGACTGGTGTTAATGGAATTAATGATCCAGCAACTGCTACTTATGATGCACAATTAGGCAATGAAGACTATGAACTGATTGTTCACTGTGCGTTTAACAATAATATTTGCACTATTATATATTAATTTGTTTTTTGTAGATCCTTCTGTGACTCTAAGCATGTCTCAAACTCATCAGGGCGTACTCTATGCTGGTACTCAATTCTTTTTCAGATGTGTGATCATATTAAATGATCTTGTAACAATACCTGTTATTGTGAGAAATCAGTGGACTAGAAATGGCATATCTGTTCCTAGTGGTCTTTCAAATGATGCTACTATCACAAAACATTTCATACAAAATAGTTCTCTTCAATATGAAGCTACACTTCACTTCAATCCATTGGATAATACTGATGATAGTGGAGAGTATTCCTGTAATTTTAATATACTATCTAATATCAGTGACTATAAGTATGTAAGGAACACATCAGCTAATACTAGCACTACTATTACTGTACAAGGTACATTGTATTTAATTCTATTTACACTTTATATCATTATCTAATGTAGTTATAATGTTGACATAGTCACTTTTCTTATCTTTTTTCTTATAGCAATCCCTTCTCCAATAATGAACATTATGACAACTGGTATAACCAGACCTGGTGATGAATATAACATTACTTGTACTGTTGAAGTCATTGACAGACTTATAGTGACACCAACTATTGTATGGATCAAAGATAGTGTTAATACATCATTAGTATCTGATGACCTAAAGACTATCAGTGTACCATCAGTACGTAGTAATATCTCAAATACAATGTACTCTCTGTCACTGTTCTTCTATTCACTAAATACCTCTGATGCTGGACAATATACATGTCAAGCTACCATCACAGTGAATAAGATTAATGTCACATTATCTAACACAAGTGTGCTAAATATTGCACTACAAAGTAAGGACAGTACAAATATGCATTAATTCTGAGTCACCAGTGTTTTTATTTTTTTCTCTTTTATATAGTTCCAACTCCTGATTTATCTATCAGGTTATCTACAGATAACTTCATAGCTGGTAGTGAACTGACTATTACATGTGATATAACAATAGATCCTCACGTTAATACTCCCTTTATTGTTAATACCACATGGATAAGGTTGAATAATGTCAGCAGTGGAATAGGAACACAACTAGACAACATGACAACAGATCCTGAGATTCTCACAGATGATGTTGGAAATGGACAGTCGAGAATTTCACTTAATGAATCTTCAAAAACTAGCTTCAACAGTTACTACTCTCAACTTCAATTCAGTACTCTTAGTAGTTCAAAGGATTCTGGAGTTTATACTTGTATTGTTGATATAATACCATTGACTGGTTATACTTACGTTAATGCAGTAAAAACCACTATTATAACAACTAGCTTTATTGTTAGAGGTATGTGTTTGTTATATTAGAAGAAAAATTGTTATTTTAAAATTACTTTTCTTATAGACCCAGTGATTGGAAACTTTACTGCTTCACCAAACATATATTTGGATCTGGATACATTTTGTTCTGACTCAGACCCTTATGATAACTTCACTCTAGTGTGTACTGCTAGTAAACCAGCTCTAGTGATACCAACTCTTGATGTGATATGGCTACATAATGGTACTGTACGTCAAGGTGTAGTTACCACTCAAAATAATGACACTTTTGTAACAAATACATTAAATTTTCCAAGAGTTTTGTAAATAATTCTGGCATTTACACCTGCTGTGCTAAACTGACTATCTCAGAATCTCCTGATATTAATGTAACAGATAACATCATTGTCGCTTTTAGATGTGAGTAGTAATAGTTTAATATTATATCACAATTACTTCATCCTCTATGTTCATATAGCCAAAACAGTTCCATTCACAGCTATCAATATATCATCAAACAGTTGGACAAACTAATTGTACTATCTACTTTACTATTCCATCTATTACCTATACACCTGAGATATATCATATTAACTATATTGGTCTGGAATTACAGAATTCTTTAACTACTAGTTCTAGTGTAGTGGGTACTGACAACGTTACTGCCGTTAACTTAATGTATCAGATCACATTAACTGGTCTAGAGAAGCTAAAACACTTATAACTTCACTGTTGTATCTACTAACTGTATTGGTAATACTAGTAGTGAAACAATGAACTTCTCAACTCTACCAGCATGTACGTTAATTATTTTTATTTACATTTTTACTTATTTTTTAAATATATAATATATTTAGTACCAAATGCTCCTCCTATCAACCTTACCAACACAACCTACCTCTCACATAGTGTTACATTAGACTGGGATCCACCAGTTAGAATATATCAAAATGGAGAGATAATAGGATATAACTTGACTTGTATACAAAACAATGGATCTCACATTTCTGGACTGACAGCTACTCAGAGTTCTCCAGTGACAATGTTTACTATTCCAAGTATTAGTACCATTTACTGAGTACACTTGTAGACTCTCATCTATTAATATTGTGGGTAAAGGACCAGCAACACAACATAGATTTCAAACAGCTCAAGATAGTAAGTTACTTTGTATGCGAACTTTGATTCATCAATTTTTTAGGACCTGATACTGCTCCTCAAGGCTTCACATCCATTCCGACCAAGACTCTTGTTATATTTAATTGGAGACATCCAGCTACTCCTAATGGTATTATAATACAATATAATCTCACTGTAATAAACTTTGTTAATAACCAAACTAATAACAAAATGATGATGTGACCTCCAACCAGAAACTGTGTCCATGACTATTGATGGATTCTCACCCTATCAAAATTACACTGCTACTGTTTCAGCTACTACAGTAGTTGGATATGGACCTAGTGCTACTACTAAAGGAAGAACTGATCCTGACATAGTAAGTATGTATCATTTACTGTTAACTTTTACATACTTTTCTCTAGTATCATCTGAACCAGTTCTTATTGTTATACCAGTTATTATTAGTAATATCTTTGTTGCTAACACCATACCAGTAGTTAATGATACTGCTGTTAATCTTACTTGGTCTCCACCAATCACACCTAATGGATATATTAGTAGTTATAATATTGATATCACTGGTGGAGTTATTGAGTCATTAAGAGTCACTGCAGATCCTCACTTCATTACTTACACACAGATTATTAAGAGGACTACGTAAGCCTAATGCATTACTAACTAGTAAATGTATTGTATCCACAAGGTCCAGGTGTTCCCTTACTATATCAATTGGAGCAGTCAATGAACTAGGAGAAGGAAACACTATATCAGTTACTGTCTTCACTAAAACTGAAAGTAAATATAATTATAATTTTAATGTCATATTATTTATTCACACATTGTTTAGCTCCCAATGTTATCCCTAATGATATTACATGGGGGGGGGGGGGGGGGGGGGGGGGGGGGGGGGGGGGGGTTACAAAGATCCTCTGATGGTACTTCCATTTTTATTGTATGGAAAAAAGTGTCACTAGAAGAAGCTCATGGTTTCTTTGAGTATATTATAATATTAGAGGCTGTCAATAGTAGACGTAGACAATCAAGTGATATAACTGTACATGTTCCATTTAATAATACATCTATCAATGTAACTGGTCTAAATCCTCAATTAACATACACACTTACTATGAGAATAGCAGTACAAAATGAAAAAGGAGAAAATTATTGAAGGACCTACAAGTACACCTGTAATGATTTTGTCACCAGGTAATTAATATTGCAGGCATTATAAATATCACTTTAATAATTCTTTGAATTTCAGTTAATTTTTGTTCAACTTCTCCATGTGGACGACATGGTACATGTCATAATTTGAGAGATGGATATTTATGTGAATGTTTTGATGGATACTCTGGTACCAACTGTGAATTTGGTAAGTTATACATAATTAATTTAATATGAGAATATAATTATTTTCTATTTTATAGTTTTTTTGATAATACGAAATTAATTTAGTATGAGATATAATTAGTTTTTTTATATTATATAGTTGTGATTGTTACAATTGCCACCACAAATTACACAACCACCTAAAAATACTTCAGGAAATCTCCACTCTACCACTAACCTTACATGTAAAGCTACTGGTTCTCCTAATCCTACAATATTGTGGTATAAAGATAATGTTTTAAATTCCCTATGGCAATACTGATGGCTCCATGTTGTTATTCCACAAATTACAATTAGAGGATCGAGGATTATATCATTGTGAAGCTAGAAGTTTAATCAATGGAAGAAATGTGTCTGTGACATCATCAAGAGTTCTCTTAAATATTTCAGGTTTGTGATTATGTGTGTATGTAATTTGATTTGTGGTATGTATTTTTGGTATTGTTATTTTTTTCATTTTACAGATGTTATTCAATATGATGCTGTGATTCAACTGTCAATGATTTTTCATAGGACAAGTAATCAGAAGGTGTCAGAAAGGGTGTCTGATCTTATTAATAAGGTGTAATTAATATATTAATTTATTTTAACTATTTCTTTAGATAAATGACTTGCTTTCTGGTAAAAATTTAATTAACATGTCAATGACCTCATTTTTCTCAATACAAATTCCTAATATGGATCATATAAAGTAAATTAAAACTGGAATAAACTTCTTGATCTTTTCTCTGTAGTTACACTGAAACTCTATACTATTCCTATTGTTATCACTATGATGACAAAAGATGGAGGCTCTGAACAACTCAGGATTGGAGTGCAACAACAAATGGATGAACTGAGTGGGCAACTAGGGATTAATATTTCCATAGTTGAAGTGGAAAGATTTGGTAAGACAATGTTAAAAATATTATTATAATTAATACTTCTTTGTAACTTCAAGATGGCTGTCCATCTACTAAAACAGTTATACCATCATCTTCTGGAAGACAAGATCTAAACATCACACTCTTTTGGCCTGAAACAAATATTGGGAGTGAAGCAGTAGTTAACTGTCCTTGTGGAAATGGAAGTTCAGATAATGGACTACTCCAAGCTACTCGATATTGTGGAGGAAACTTTACCAATGGAGCTAAATGGACTGAAGCAAATATAGCAGCTTGTAATTTTAGTGACTTAGCTCGAGAAATATGTAGGATAAGAAATGTTAGTTGCTAACATTTCTGAGCACTATCTATATTATTTAATTCTAATTATAGCTTCCAATAGCAAAAAAGATAGTACAACTTGAGAATCTTACAAGTGACAGTAATGTATATTAGGTTCTACTGAAGTAGCAGCTAGTGTGAGTGTATTAGTGAGTGCAACAGAAGATGTATCACAGAACCTTACAGTAAGTAATTCTGTCATATATATGATTTATTACTAACTATTCATTTCTAGTTAACTACAGTATTTTTGGAAGTAGTTGACAACATTTTAGATGTCACTAGAAATGTATTACAAGAAAGTCAAGAATATCTAACACATCAGCAAAGTTAGTTTTATTGATTAAAAATTAAATAAATCCACATGTTTGTAGGATTTTAGAAGCTGTTGAGTCAGTTACAGAGAATATACCAATTACTAATACATCAGTACCAGTTGTAATTACTCAGACATCATTTGCTGTATCTGTACAACAAGTAGACATTGAAAAATTTAAACAATCTGGTGAAACATTTAGTGTGAATTTTGACTATGAAGACTTATTAAGTAGAAATAAAAGCCTTGATTCTAATGATCTAACATTTGGATCAGCCATGAACAATCAACTGCATCAATCACTCTACCAAATAATTTGTTGAAGCTCTATTTCCAATTTGTCCAAGAGCTCTAGAATAACTAATGCTGTTTTTATCACTGACTCTCTATTTCTTAGTAGAAGTGATATTCTAAAGGTTGGTAGTCTTATTATATCTGCTGCTGTTGTAGGAACACGTACATTGGAGCAACTTGAACCTCCTGTGAATCTCAGGTTTATTACTAATCCAGTAAGTATATATAGTAAGATATTGTAATATATCAACATCTTTTATTATAGAATGTAAATGGTTCATTTCCACGTTGTTCATTCTGGAATCAATCTTTAGACTGTAAGTAAATGAATGTTCTTTTTGTTGTCATTCAGGCAAAAATATTGTTGAAATTATGCATTTTAGTTCCTGTGTACACATGAACTTTTCATTATAAATTTGTAGTGAACACAAATATATACAAATATTTAGTGAAAATATTATAGCTATTAAGACAACGTTGCATTTTTATGTTCACACATACAGATGGATATGGAGACTGGTCAAATCAAGGATGTAATGAAACAGTTATTAATAGTACAGTGGTCACATGTGACTGTAATCATCTCACTAGTTTTGCTATATTATTAGTAAGCAACATAAAGAGAGTGTATATAATTATTGTGTATATATTTCAGGATGTATCTCCTACAGTTAAACCAACAGAAAAGACAGGACTGACATTGTTCTTAGATTCTGTGACTTACATTGGTATCATTGTTTCTCTCTGTTGTCTGACAGTTACTGTCATCTCTTATATTTTCAACAAGTAAATAGTTAATTTATTTACAATTAGTCAGATGTTATTATCTTCTTGCAGAAAGCTACGTACTTCTGATCATGGTCAATTACTTCTAAATTTGTGTTTTGCTTTAATGGGTCTGTATATCACCTTCATTATTGCTCTTCATAGCAACAAGGGTTCCAGGACTCTGTGCTGTTGTGGGTGCTGTCTTGCAGTATTTCTTTCTTGTGACATTTATGGTGATGGCTGCTGAGGCTATCAATTTATATATGAATTTAGTAATTGTTCTTGGTGGTAAAATACAACATTTTGTTTTGAAAGCTACTGTTTTATCATGGGGTTAGTGTGACCAATATGATCTATATAGTAATACAATCTCTTATTATTATATTTAGTTACTCCATTCTTATTGTGTTGTTCTGTTTTGCTCCAAATTATCAAAACTATTTGAGTGATCATTTGTAAGTGATTGATAATATAATGACTACATATTATTTACTTTTTTTGGTAGCTGTCGAGCATTCATTTTTACCATACTATATTGGTATGATAGTCCCATTTTTCTGATCATCTATTTGTTTAATTGGGTCATGTTTTTCATTATCATTGTTTCTCTGCTACGAAAAAACTACCAGTCCAACACTATATTAAAGAAGGACACAAAAACATTGTTTCTTTATCAACAACTCATTAATAGCCATAACATTATCTGTATTGTTTGGTTTAGGATGGGGTATTGGACTATTTGCCACTCAAGATATCCATACTAATAAAACAGTACGAGACATTCTTGCTGCATTGTTTGTGGTCTTCACTGCCTTCCATGGTTGTTTATTTTTATAATGCAATGTCTACGTTCAAAGGATGTTAGAAATAGTTGGAAGAGATGTTTTTTGATGTAACAAGAAGAGACATCAGTGAAATAACTTCATCAACAGTTTCACGAAAACATCAAAAAGAGCATGAACATTCAAGTAAAACTAAGTTTGTAGTTGCTGCTAAAAACCCCAGTGTATTTGTTAATGAATATGCAGCTATGAAGGGACAGTCTGGGTCAGGAGAGAGTGATATTGCATTTCACAAAAGAAGCAATCTAAGTCATTCTAGAGCTTTAGTAGTGTTACTGAGGCTGAGGAAGAAAGAAGGTGTGGGGTTTGCTGAGACACCATTCAATAAAGCATATCTTGATGAAATAGATGATCATGAGGAAAAAGAACTAGGAAGAAAGAAGTCGGACATAATTATACTAACTATCATGATGGTTTCACTTATGTTGAAACTGCATCTATCTATTTTAATTAGAACATTACACAATTACTTTTTACATTTTTATTTTATTTACTTGTGATGTTGATGTACTGTGCTCATACTTTAAATTGTGTAGGAAGTTATTAGTCTTGATTTTGCATCAAATTATCTGTTGATGTTTTCTGTGGTACTATATCCCTCCTGTTGACTGACTTATTATAAAAATATCACTGCTGAAGAGAAGTCAATTTTCTTTGCAGTTTGTATTCCTTCCACATACTAACTTAAAGAGTTGGCACAATGAAAGCTATGATGATGACTTCATTGAGACTCTATGTGAACATTACATTCCTGTTCCCTCTCTCATCATACAACAAATTTAGTTCAACACAAAAAAATACAGAGAGTCTTTCACAACATACATCATCAATCTCTGTTTATGGAAGCCAAGAAGGATGAAGGATACTCCTGATTCACATGTACAATTGTGACACTATTATTCGATTATGTCAAACCAACAAAGAACAACTTAAAGACATAATAGATTTTATGTATATATTGACAATCATCATCACTAGAGTGGATTAGCTTTATAAGATCTCCATCATATAATTTCCATAAAATAAGTATAATTGACATCCATGTTGGGATATACATTTTAAATTTTTAATGTCGTAGAATCGGTAACACTCATGAACTTGAGTGCAAGCTATGTGTCCACTCACTCTAGGTAAAATCAATATC
>NW_024534488.1:0-59528 GCF_016097555.1 Gigantopelta aegis
ACTATCTTCAACAGCCTACAGGTATTTATTTATTGATCAACTTGTAATACTTGAAAGCACATTGGGTTCAGTATCTGTACATTATCACCATTAAGCGGGCTACGTGCATGAAGTTTTGTTTGGTTTTGTTCAGTTTACCTATTGCGGAATCATGGTTGTAGACTTAGTCTCTCAGGAATACTAGTTCTGTCACTATGAATGACACAGTCTACGTGATTAATATTTGAAGCGTGTATGTTGGCTGCGTCTTTTTTCTTCATGGTTGGGTACGATGATAAGGTGGTTGTCTAAAATTAACATTGTACTTTTTTTAACAATCAGACTAAGACATATGACATGGTAAATGTTAAAGATATTTTGTTTGATATGACTCATTTTTATTTTACAGTCAACATCAGGTAAAACACACAATCAACCTTTAAAAATGGATCATTTTCTAATGGAGGTCAGTAATTGTTATTGCTATAATAACCTTTACTTATTACATCTACTCACTTATATAGGTGTTCGCATTGACTCTCTCAAATATTACGTAGTAAAAGAAACAAAGTCAATATCACTCAGTAGACAGTGAAAAGAACAGCATAGAATCATTGAGAAACACACCAGAGCTTCAAACAGTCATGAGGAGCAGCAGGAGGAAGCATACTTTAAAAAAGGATTTACTAATTCTCTGTCAGTAGTATGATGAGTCCATTCAACAAGAAGATGATAGAATAAATACTCATAACAAGATAAACTATGGATATCAATGAAGTGAAGATGATACTTCATTGAAGAGTGAAGCTGTTTGAACATTTACTTTTTTTAACATAAGAAAAATCGTAGCAATATTTTAAATACATTTATTTTTTCTGAACCCTGAGATGTTATTGTCTTAAATATTGTAACAATTATATATTCAAAGTGTGTTTCATTACAAGAAGTCATTACCTCTCTGTAGTTATTATTACTTTATAATTATTATGTTGTGATAATAGTGTATAGTTTGGCCAATGTGAACAACAACTAAAGCAAGATGCACTCTACCTCTCATTAGTTGCAACTTTAATACCCTAAAAAACTTAACAAAATTTAACTCACAGTATACTTGAGATTTTTTTAGTAACTTTATATGAGCTTTTTTATCTTATTATTAAGCACAAATTAAGTCTGTATGACTTCATTGCTATACCAGACTTCAATACATTAACAACTGTCATTGAATGTTGTATAGCATAGCTACAGTCAGGAGTCACTTATGTTACATGTGACAAGTTTTATATTATGTTTTAAATTGTCAAGTCAACAGTCTAATTGTCACTCAATAATTACTGCTCTTCATTGACCACAAAACATATAGGAGTTGATTCCTATCATATGAAATCTAAAAATATCCAGACTAATAGAGCGGCACAAAAATAACAACAAGTAATATTGCTGCATGAAACACATTTATTAGATCTTAAAATAAGCTTTGTCCGGATTGACACAGTCTACAGAGAATGCCTGACCATTTGGTTTTGCACTGAATTCTTGATAAGACTGAGAGACACAAGTGATTGGTCACAATAATCAAAAGTCAGTTGATGAAACTATAACAAAATCAAGTTTCTTGAATAATTGATAGATAGTCAATTATCTTTATTAATTGGGTAAGGCAGCCAAGACCACATTACATTGTTGTTTGAACTGAATAAATAAGAGCATTATATGCTCACTCTCCCAATGAGTTTTGTCATCTAGACCCAATGGACATTTATCAAGAATTTGATCTTTATAGTTATCACTGATCCATCAATAAGAACTGATCTACCAGTTCAATGTCGAAGTTTGTTTTAGGTGATAGGTAAAATTTTACAGAGTCCCTCAGATTCTTGATTAGTCTCTCCAATTACAACAGTAATGTAAGTACTTTCAGTTACAAGTGCATACACTAATATCTAAAAACTTTACATTCTCCAACAGCCATTAATGTTAAAGTAATTATTTCATCAGGAAAAACTTCTTTATTGAAGCTGTCCTCTGACACAGTCAGTTTTGATTGTTATGACAGATGCAAACTCCGTAAGGACATAAATGGCAACATTGATGTAAACAAGAAGACAATATCATCGCAATACTTCACAAGCAAATTTATAATAACAATGCAGCTTTACAAATAATATGTGACTACAGGAAACAGGTAGGTTTCATTTTAAAAAATTATCATTATTAACAATGACATAAAGAATGGCCTTAAGGTACAAGGTGTTATGCTAACTTGAAAAATTCACAAATTTCATAGTCAATAATAAATTCCCAATGAATGGTGGTGGTATGTATATTGATGAGGATGTTACTTCATAACTTCTAGCGCAATAACTAACCTTATAAATAATACTTCTGAACTTAAGAGTGCTAAGTTGCTAAGAGAGACTGCACTGTAAGAGTTAATCAGTTATTTTAACAAGCAATTGTAACTTACATAGATGGGATTACTATGGAATCCAAATTCCTGTGAATTACTCACTACACTATACAATTTGTTGCTTTGTAATAGTACAATGCATACAGTGAATGATTTACGTGAGTTTTGGATTCCATAGTAAATCCATCCATATAAGCTATAAATCATTTGTTAAAATAACATTAATTTATACACTTGAGCTATTGTCAACACATTTAATATAGTATGAGTTTTGTATTTTTGAAAGAGATGCTCTCATACAAGCCTTTGAACTCTAAGCAGATCTTTTCTTTTAATGGGATGAAGCATGAGGCAAAAAAATACCCTGTTAGTATAATCATGAAATTTATAATGCTATTGCCATCCCTATTTTTAAATTACTGAGAATCTTTTATCTTTCATATCAGATAGTTTTGTAGAGATGATTGAGGGGAGTAGAGTGTTAACATTGAGCAAACAACATTTTTATCAACATTGGAAAATCATGTAGGAGAAGTATAATTTTACAATGGACTTGATGACACATGGCATTACCTCTAACATCAGTTACTACAGAGTTTACTAGTGACCAGATCAGGTGGTTGTGTATAAGTTGAGATTACTAGCAGTGATTTCTATATATATCAGCTGCTGTGTCAGTAGAGAGCACATATCCTTACACAATACAGTATATGTTAGCAATGGTCCCATATCTTCAGATTAATGTACTATTTGATTGGATTTTGTGACAAATATTTTACAGTGTGCTTGTGCTTGCTTACTAAAGGATTTAACTTACCTAGGCTGATTTTTATAAACCCTTTTGACTAACAAGAACCTTACTAAATTGTTACCTGTATGTACAATTAGTGTTAATCACACCAAAGATTCCATTGCAAGTACTGGTACTATATTTGAATCAGATACACTGTCATTACTAAAAACATAAGCTCTATCTTTATACATATATAATAATATATAATATATATATATATATGTATATATAATAATTACCTACATATATTAGATCTACATTTGCAAGCCACATTGGTGACTATATGACCATATATAGTAAGTCCAAAGACTTTGGTGATCTGATATAATCACATAATTATAAACAAGTCTCTCAACATACAGGTTTTGATAGTGATGTCATTCCTTGCATTCAACACTCATATCCACATAATAGGATACAACAAAAAGTGTAGACTGAACTAATAGTCACTCATTAGTGTTAATATTATTAGGTAATTTGCAAACAAATATTGACATGTATGTGACAATATTAATGGTTTCTATTATGCTCCAAACTAAGGACCTAAAATAAAGGAACATTTTCACTGGCTTAGACATAGGGAGGGCAGGGGGCTTGAGCTCCCCCTAATTTAAGACTGGGGGGGCATAGCCCCCCTTATTTGAATGATTCAGCAATTTCAAAAAACCATTAAAAATGAATAGTGTCAAAAAATGTATCACCTGACAGTGTAAATGATGTACATGTATTTGTACATGATCGATCATGCATATGCATAATATTGAATAATTAATACCAGCTATACACAACTTCAATCATTTGTTCTTAACAGTGACTCAAAGCTGCTTAAATAATTATTTACTTTTGCATATACACAACAACTACACCAATAATCTCAATTTACTATCAATAGCCAAGGAGTTTGTAAAGAGAAATGATGAAAGGATGAAGCATTTTGGACCATTTTAAAACTGTTTACTGATTGTTATACTGTTATTGATTCAAGTTATTTGCATGTAACATACTTAATACATTGTAATTTTTTTCAGCATGGTAGTAAAAAATATCAGGTACATTTGAGCCCCCCAAATTTTTTATGGTGTCTAAGCCACTGATTTTAATCAATTTTATAGACTTTGTTATTTGATACTCATGCCAGGGCCATATCCATTCATACAAACAGTTAATACTGCATTTAAACTAATATATTTAGCAGTGATGTCACAATGCTCAATAAATACCTTGACAACTATGAGTTGTGCCATCAATTATAGTATTGGGTATCTAGCTTTTGTTTCATTTATTACAGATTCATGCTACTATGTGTGAATGAATCAAGTTCATGACAAGTTCTTTTAACTCA
The DNA here is from genome assembly GCF_016097555.1 of Gigantopelta aegis. Lineage (NCBI taxonomy): Eukaryota > Metazoa > Mollusca > Gastropoda > Neomphalida > Peltospiridae > Gigantopelta > Gigantopelta aegis. Next base: position 4,525 of record NW_024534488.1, read on the forward strand.
ACCACAGTATTATACATGTTACTATTGTATTCTGTATACAATATATTTTGAATGAGCAAATTAATAATTATTATTGAAATTACAGTAAAACAAAAGGTTCTTTACCATAGAGGTATCAGTTAATTATTTTAGGACATTCTAGAAGATGTATGTCTAATTATCCTGTTGAATAGTTAAACCAAGTCATCTGTGTATGAAGAATAATTTTAAAATTATAATTCTTTATTTGATCATAGTAATGAGTCTATACAACAAGATTATAGAAAGAATGATCCTCCACTGGATTGACTATAAATAAACTATTGTTTTGACTAGACAGTCTAATTAATTATTATTTTGACCACACAGGCTAATTAATTTTTGTTTTATTAGACAGACTAGTCTATCTAGTCCAGTGTTATTGCCTTTATACTTAATTTTAATTTCAAACAAGAAAGTATTGAATAATGCATAATTAAGAATAGCGGAAAACGCCTATTCATTAAACATCATTTCCACCTACAAAAAATTGATATTCATGATCGGAAGTTGTGTAGTCACGTCCTCACTTGTGTAGTAATTAAACACTATAGCTAAGGCTAAAACCATAGCCTATGAGCTGAGAAATGACTTGTTGAAAAAAAGGTCTCTGATCGTCTTCTCTTTCAGTCATTCTAGAATTCGTATTAATATGATCACGATGTCTTCTGCTAGAGCATTCATTTCATATTTTTCTCCTGTTGTGTACCATTTCATTTGGTAGCTCACAAATTGTCCTCCATTGACTGCGGGAACTGTTCTTGGATCGTTAAGGCAACGTTTTGAAGGGGGTACTCCATCTTTAAAACAATTTCACTCCAGTCTGTCTGTCTGCTTCGTTTTCTATTATAGATATCGACATGCAGTAGTAGCTGTTAACTACAAACTCTACATCTCCTCCATCATCATTTGAAACTGGTCTGCTATCAACTATATGTTCAAATGGAAACTGGTTTTCAGACAGTTTTCATGGTGCGACTACTGAAGTTTTCAATCTACCTCTTCTAGAGAATTGTAGTGATTGTAATGTGATATCAGGTCCAATGCTACAATGTGTTCGTAAGTTATTATTATAATGATGTATATATATAATATAGTATATACAATGTGTACGAACTTTATTAGTTCTAGTGTTAAGGTTAAAATTAAGAATTATTACTTTCCTTTCTAGCATGCAAATAGCACTTGTCTAGTTTACAAGGTTCTGGTCGTTTGCTTTGGTAGTGGACCCCAGGGGACTGTTGTCCATTCTACTTTAGTGGAAATTGTACAACATCTTGTCCTCTTGGTCATGCTGCAAATGACTCATTTATCTGTGGTAAGTTGACGAGTACTCTACCAAAACAGCATAGGTAACAAAGTTCATGATATATAGTATTTTGTATAAGTTTATCACTATTTTTTTTCATTTTTGACTACAATCATCACTAAGTTATGCATTATTTACTTGTAATCAATGTGTCTACAAGAGCTGTTTTTTTTAACTCTTTTTACTTGTTTAAATGTTTATATCATTTGCATCAAAGTCTTACTGGTGTATTTGTTGTATATTGTAAGAATTTGAGTTTGTATTGATGATTGAATACCACGATAAGCGACAACTTATTTTAAACTTTCTCTAAGAATATAACTGTCAGTCCTACAGGTTACATTATCACACTATGCTCATTGTAGAGCTTTTAAAACCAAGTAATGTAATATCCATTTATGACCACTATTGCCACACCAGAATTGCCATATGAACTGAATTTTAGTGTTTTTACAAAGAATAGCATTGTTTCACTCAGAATTAGTATATGCAGGTTAAAACTATTTTTTGATGTCCTTGTTTAACCAGCAATATATGTTCCTGACAGTATTCTCTAATCATAACTTTACTGTGTTAATTATATTAACCACATCATACACACATATGTACAGTTGGCTTAATTACTTGAGCAGCCCTTGCAAAGCATGTAAACACCTTCCACTCCCTACGTATATTAGTTACCCAACAAATGTGACTGCAGTGTGATATTAAAGTATGAATTAATTTGTCTTCATGCTTGTAATCAAGACATCACTGTACCAGTTTTAAAGTATACACTATATAATATGGTGTATATATATATATATATATGTATATACATATATTATATCAGTATTCCATTTCACAATTTTAACATATTGTATGCAACTTTCAAGAGCTATTTATAATAGCAACTTACATATATCTTGAGTGCATTAAATTATGCATGACTGATTGAAGCTTCTGAGTTTGTTACTCCAAAAATAGCTTTTCTATAGCTTCAATCTTACAATGTAACAATAATCCAATCCCTTACAGCAGCAGTAGTATTGTGAAATTAATTTTTATAATTACAATCTTGTACAGATCTATCATGGCCAGTTTAGAATGCTTTAATCTTCTCTAATAGTTTGTTTTAAGTACATCTCTACTAAGTGTGATGTTGTCTTTGTTTGTCCATCTACATAAACACTAGTTCCTTATATACACTAGTTATCACAATGTAGCACTAATCTTAATCTGATATACGAATATGTTTATCCTAAAAGTAAACAGATTTGTTAGTCTCCTTGTGTGATGACTACACGTAAGTCCTGTACTGTACATCTTTGGACATTTAACTATGTGCTTTTTAAAGTCAAATCATGATTCACGTGAGTACTTTACCGTAAACCTGGGTCATTTAACTATGTGCTTTTTGAAGCCAGATCAGTGATTTTTTGTAGAACAAACCTCTAGGAAGAGCTATTAATGATTAAGTCTTTTTAATTGGTACAATAAAAGAAGAATGCATTAACTGGTGACCTGACTTACAATCAATAAATCTTTCTTGTAAGTACTGGTTAGTGATGAGCATAGGTTCAGAGAAATTGTATAGTATAGCCATGATTTCACTTTGTGAATCCTTTTACCCATACTACTGTTCTGTTAGGTTTCCTTTCAAACACATTCAAGCTTTGATCTTAAATACAATGTCTTTTTGTGAAATAATATTACAACAATTTTTTTGAGTATTTAGATTTAACAACAAAAAGTACAATAAGTTATGAATCCTTTATTATGAAAGATAGTCTAGTTAAATTAAACATCAATTAACTTTTTTTGAGCTGTATTTATATAGATAGTATTGTGCCCAGTTGCTCACTTGCTTAATGCGAGAAAAGACATCTTGTGCCAATTTCTTGGCATTGTGACATCATTGTATGCCACTCATGGGCAAGATGGTGTATTGCAATTAAAAGGATTTGCCCCAATGATTTAAGAAGCAGTTGTATTCTGGATTGCTTCAAGGATTACGTGACTTTCAAAACAAATGTATTTTGAATCTGAAATGCTATATCTTTATTTTCTATGTTTTTATTGATATTATTTGTATAATTGATGACATCATATTCTGATTGGTTAGCTGCAATCAGTTTAAATTTCTAAGAATTAGACTAAAATCACTTTCTTGCCTTTGGTAAGTGGCTTCTTGGTACATAAGAAGAGATCACCCACTACTACTAATTTATCACCTTCCTTCTAGACAAGTGATAATAGGCAATCAGTATTATATGGGTTCATTGTATGTACTGTATCTTAACCCATGTTAACATTAGTCACATTACATAGTCTGTGATATGTCTATATTGTTATACACATTGTACATATAAACGAAAAACCTAATTATGTGACTCTGTAGTATAAACATTGGCTCATATAATTGGCTTCTGCCCATATTTGGTTCTTTAATTGTATTGTTTGTTGAGGTTTGTTCAACTCTTGATATAGCCCTAATAACCCTTGCTATATTCTCTGTAAGAACTATTCTACTAATCTGTCTTGTGTACATGATTTATTATAGACTTTAAACAGCTGTATGACTTAGATCTAGTCCTTTATATTCCATCCAAGGTTTAAAGTTATTGACACTCTTTTAAGCTATGACTGAAATAAATTTGTACGTCTTAACAATGTGAAGTTCTTCTGACAACATTGAAGTCTATTACATGTGGATACATGTGTCTTGTGTGTATTATTGTTGCTATATAAGTCAATTATAACAAAAAGTAGAATATAATATGACATTATTGTTTTATGAAACACCATATACTCTTAGCAAGCAAGAAATGATATTCTAATAGCTGGCAATCTGATTGTTGAGCTAGATCACAACATATGTGTTGATCAATGTTATAATTTAGATTATGATCATTCACTATAGCAATTAGTTTAAGAGTCCAATTTTGTTATGTTTAAATGTAAATATGATATCCTTGATAGGATGTGATATCATATTTACATATGTGTTAATGTGATTTGTGAAATTAGATCACAGGAAGTAATACTATTACATAGTCTCATGCAGTTCCCTGTTGTTATAATACTGTTTATACAGCTATTGAATATGTTATGAATAAATTCTCCTTGCTGCCAGAAATTAGTAGTGGGGTAATTAGTATACATAACACATCATAAATTAAATACTTGTGGTATTATTGTTTGAGTTATATAAATAAAAGCCAACATGCCTGTGTGTATAGACTTGATTTTCTTTTCTTGTAAGAACAAATTTATTAGCTACAGTAGTATAGTACTTTTACTGTATTTTATGATTAAATGTTTATAGTTAGAATGTATTTCTTGCGGTATTGATTTCTCTCTTCAAGCAGCAGCCATTTTATTGATTAACAAAATTCACAAGATCACATTCCGTGTGGTCAATGGCATCTCATATACTTTACTTACGGAAAGTACAAGAAATGTTGTAATTGTGGGTCCTATCATATAAAAAAAGATGTGGATGATCATCAGGAGACCACGTGACTTTGAAATTTTGAATTTGGTCAAGTTATTAGAAAGTTATTTTAATTTTTTTAGTGAACACGAATAAACTATAGTTATAGTACATGTCTATTTCAATGCAGTAATCAACATTATTAAATTAAATAAAATGCCAAAAATTATATCCTAGACAGTGTACTGTAATTTAATTGCAATTGTTTGGAGATTTAATGCAATCCAGACTCTAATATGTCATTCCTCACATATACTATAGTTATGTTTATGTACAGGCTGTTATAGATTGTTTGGAGGTTTAAATCCCTCAATCGTCAAATGCACACATGCACATATACATATATTTAAAGTGCCTTTCTTTCCTTTTCGTAGAACAAGTTCCATCAATGTGAACATAGAAATTATGGGAGAAAAATATGGCTTTCTTTCTTCAGGATCAGTTGATAGGAATTATTATATTTATGATCCTACACAAGGCTCAGCTAACATGAACTTCACTATATTATGTACTTTTAATGGTGCTCCTAATATCATTCCACTTCTAATAAATAAACTCATATGGCAGTTTAATTGGGTCAACAACACGCTAGAGAAACTATTCAGGAGAGCCATCAAAGCTTATCTCTAAAGTTACTCATACTGTTCCTACCCTCATCTGGTGAGGTCAATGTGACCTTTACTCCTGGCAGTTCTGTTATCTTTGAACCAACCTTTGTGGATGACTTAATTGGGACATATGGTGTGGTGTCAATAATGTTAGCTCAGTTAGTGAGCCAGCTGTTCTTGTCCATCTCACTACAGGTACATTAATGATTCTTGTATATGTCCTTATATGGTATAAAGAGTTATACATTACATTGCCTCGACAAAATTATGTGCATATAACTTATTGTTATAGATTGATTGAATTTGTAGTAGGACACAGTTGTTTGGTTATAATAGTTTAACTTTGATCTTTATATCTCAAAATACAACTTTCGTTTGCCTGTTCTCCTTTGAATTATTATTATTATAAAATGTTAATAATGCTTGACTTGATACTAATAATGTCATGTGTTCATCTTTTATAGATTAAGAATTAAAGTTACATATTACAGTAAAATATTTGAGATATAAGGATATATTAATGTTTTGTTTTAAAAATAATAAAGCTTTAAAAGTGATTAAAAGATCAAAAGTGTATAGTTCATTGTAATCTAATATGTAATGTTGTTGTTTTTTTTCCTTTATTTTCAGGATAATCCTCTTCTTCTATATAGAGGTCCTTCAATCTTAAATCTCATTTATCCAGTCAATCCCTTTCTCTCTCACCACTTTATGCTGAATTTCGTTATCAGTCATCTCAATCTATTGCCAACACACAACTAGAAGTGTATTACTTGATAATGGATCTCCTGTATTTGGGTCTATATCTCTATATTAATGTTACAACACGTTACTTATCAAGTCAATTTTAACCAGGCATTGCCATTTGTGGGCTGAAGTCTTTGTCAAATTGAATTTATCAAGTCAACTTAGAGAACCTGCCAAAACTGTATCAATCACTATCAATTCTCATGGTTGGTACACTATATACTCATGTCAGTGGATGCAATATAAATCTGGAAATTTTTGCGTGTATACATTTCTATGTCATAAATATTGCTGTTATTATATTTCGTGGTTTAAAGGGATTATGATTATAATTAATACGAGTATTTTGTGGTTTGTAGTATTACATATTCATTAAGCAACAGAAACTCCCAGATCTATAGTAATATAATTCTGACATCTTAAGTTGTGTGTGCCATAATGACTAATGAAAATTTTAAGTCATGTAGTTCTAATAATTTGTCTATACATTATATAAATAACAAGATGATAGACAATATTGAGCCTTTAAATAGTTAAAATTCTACTTTACATTATTCAAGAGTCCTCTCACTAATAAGAGTACTGTATATTAAAGTTGTCTAGTAGGATTCTACTTCCAAATTGATGAATAGTATAGAATGACCCCTGTGTTGAAACAAGTCAAAACAATGCATTTCCAGATATTCTGTACCCCATCTTTTATTAAGAGTAATGCCTCTGATAGATGTGCATAGTTCATTGATAATCCATTGCTATAGCACTATAATCAATAGACAATGTGTACATAGGTCCTAGTTGTTATTGATAGTAATAGTATTGACCTTTTGTAATTTGACAGAAGGCTACTGTTACATGTAATGACTAATTGGTTACTATAGAAGTATGTGGCCTGTCTATTGTAATGATGTTATGACTGAACATGTTAATTGATTAGGTATATGTATTTTAACACAAATACAGCTACATGTATTAAAGTACAGATACATGTAAATATAATTTAGTAGGTTGGCAGACATAATTATGGTGTGATAGTTTTATAAATATAGATAAGACAAACATGAATCTATTTTCTTTAACAATACTCATAACATACTATTATTCGTACAGGTTTAAGTGCTAATCCTATGTGGTCGTATTGATGCAGTAGTTGGTAGTACAGTAGTACTTAACTGTACATCTCTAGTACCATCAATCTCTACTGTGTGGACACTACCAAACAATCCAATCAGATGAGATCAGGACCTTCATTGATAATTGAAGCAGTAACAACTGATGATACTGATAGATAATATGCTCTATTAATGACAACAGTTATCCGTCTGGTGCTACAAATTCTATAATTGTTACTCTAATTGTTTATTTCAGTAAGTTATAATACATTGTTATGAAATAATGGTTTAATCATACTTGTTGTATTTCAACCAATAAGATGTACATGTAAGTAAATATCTAGTCATTAACCTAAATTTTGGAATTTTTCTTTTTGTTTGAACATATAACAACTTAATACATGACCGATTAAACATTATAAAAAATGTCAGTGTTATTTAACAAATTTTTCACATTGTAGTTGTTGTTTTTGCTCTGGGAAAGCTAATATTCTAGTCAAACCAATGTACAGTATGAGAATTTCCAGTATTTCATGTTACATGGTAATGTAGGAACCAGTTGCTATCAAATGTTTTCTGTTCTTTTTAGTTGTAATGTTAATAATAAAATATTATAATTTTGGGTACATTTATACTTCTTAATGTTGGCTTTTGTTTGCATCAACTGTTATTTGATTTAAAATAATAATAAAAAGAACCTGTTTAATGTACAATGTAGCAGGAGCACATATATAGACACAAGCAACAAGTTATTTGATAAAAAATTGATAATATTAAGAATCTTTTTAATGCACCATGTAGCACGAACCATAGATAGCCTCACAAAGCTGAATGCACTCAATATTATTCTGACTATAGATTGTTATAGTTTAGTGAACTAGTGCTAATGATATTTCTTTCTATAGATAATGTTGTTCTACGCAGAGGGTTAATATCCTTCCCATCCATCTATTATCAATGATAAAAAAATCCCCCCTCCCGTTCTAGCATTACTATTATTATGATGTAATGGTTTGCCCAGGCAATGGAGGTTTAGTATGGACATCAGACTCTAATGTGTATCCCAATGATCTCTCAAATTTTAATGGAAGTGGTATTTTGGTGAATGAGACTGGAGTTATGAGTTGAGCTTATTTGCAGTCTTCAGTAATCAGTTTTTAGAGGTACATTTCACATGCTATTCCTCTGAGTCAAATAAAAATGTTTCAGTTTTTCTTACAGATGGTGAGTTTAATACTCTACAATAATGCATGGAAATACTGTACTATCTGACAATGTTAAAATTCTTTTACCTCAACATTTTTACTGCTCACTTGAAGTTTTCCATAGATAATCTCATTCATTTATCAATATTTGTAACTTTGTAATGATTTAAAGTCAATTACAAGACAAGTTTGTAAATAGCTTTTATACATGTTCTACATTGACATGGTAAGCCACTTGTAGGACATATACAAACTAATACAATCCCATATTAAATTGGTTGTTATACAAGACTATCTATCGTAGATATATAATAGGAAAATAAGTATTGGTTTACTCCAATAAAACCTTAAGTCGTTAGCAGAGGCATCAATCATGTACTCAATAAATATCATCTGTTTTCTATATTATCTTTCTTCTATAGATATTTTTTTATGTCTCTTTATTGTCTGTGCCAACATTACCATTAATAGTTGGACAACAATATCTATTTCTTTCTAGCAGCAGATGAAAAATCCAGGATATGTCAACTCGTCAACAGTATAATCTCTGTACGTTTATTGGGACAATCAGTAAGACCACCTGTCACTCAAACAAGTTTTAAATTTTTACATATGAAATTGCATTTATTGCATCAATCCTTGTTTAATACAACTCTAAGAATAACAGTTATTGGTAAGTAAATGTGATTAACGTGGTACACTTTATCTTTTTTTTATCATTTTACAGAAAATGAAAGAAGTCTTGCTCTATCTGTTATTGGTAAGTCACTATAACCTCTATTAAAAATTATAAGAAAACAATCCTTGTAAAGTAGGAATTTTTTTTAGAATGATAATTTTGATTGGTTTTCATTCTAAACAAAGCATTTCATGAAATAAATTTCACTGAAACTCATGAAAAACGCGCAGACTCATATTTTACTTGAATTTTTTTAATTGCTAACATTCTGCTTCAAAAAATTTGAAAGTTATCTCATGAGCTAATAGCCTCTTTTTCCAAATAATTGTTACTGGAGGACCCTGAGAAGAATGTGAATACTCTTGTGTAGCCAGTTGTTTGACTGACTGGTCGTGTGAGAGTAGGTCATGTTAATTAAATTACTAAATGTCTTGCGTCTTCTCTTTTGTGGTATAATTAGTACATACGTATGCCAATACAGTAATCAGACTACCTTGACATTAAGTAAGACTAACATGTTTTGCATACAGCCAAAGAAGATGGAAAAAATTTAAAGCATTAAATTTTATAGCATGCAATGAAACCAGAAAAAAAGGAAAGTTAATGACCTTAAAATTTACTGTTATACAATAGATATCCTACAGAGTTTATTTTATTTTGTAATTAAATAGTCCATTGTTACTAAAGAACATTATTATAATAATCAATATAAATGACATGTAAAAAGAGAGTAGGCTATGAAAGGAGTAGCTATGACGTGTTCTTGTCTTTACAGTTATAGGTGTGGTAGGAACATACAATTGCCATTATATTAATAGTTAATAGCTACTTACATGTTAGTCAATGACATGTCAATGTGTACTATACTAGTACTATTACTCATGTTACTGATTATATGTATAAACTTTTCTCATCTATTTAGCACCTCCATTAACTGTGGAAACAAAGCCTCCTATCATGTTGTTTCTTACAATTATTCCTTTTTAACGATGTATATCACAATCACCTGTGACCTGGTATAGACAAGTGAGTAATATTTACTCTTACAATATTCATAAAAACTGTATTAATGTCAAGATATAAAATGTTCATAAATTAACTTTAACAATCATTTTTAAATAGTCTTGTCAAATATATTATTATTATTATAATAACCAAATAATAATTTTATGGAGGTTGTGTGTGGATAAAAGTGTTGAGTCTTCTTTTTTTAATCAGTTTTATTATTTTATGAGGTAAAACTTCTGAGAACAGGACTCTAGTGAGTCAAGTAGTTGAAATTAGACAAATAAAATAGAAACCAATGTGTGATTGATATGTTGTGTTTCACCAAAATATGGTAAGTAATCTTTCATTTTCATCCTTTTTACTACATTTGAGTTCTACTGGTCAATTTTTGACAGCTCCCAATTACACTATATCATCAATTTTTCCTGGCAAGATCATTCACTTCACTCCATAATTGTAAATTATCTACAACTCCAACTACCCTCCGATAAATTTAGGTCTACTTCATTACGACCTGTAGCTAATGACTGGCCTCAATTTGAGAGAATGACATTTGTATGTACGATATGTGATGACATGACCAGCAATACTACAACCTGTACTCTGTGATGAATATCTGAACCCTCAATATCTTCCAGTACAAGTACTTTATCGTGAGTTATAAAAATACATTAAAACATCTTTTAATTGGACTAGTACACCTTAGGATAGACTAGAGTGGACCAAGCCTTACTCAAAGCATTACAAAATATGTCTATACTTGTATAATTTAGCAAACTTACACAAGTTTATAGCTTTGTAGACGTTCTACAGTCCATTGTATCACAGCCTGCAAGTGCATATATCATACATTTTTACATTATATAGACTTGCTGCACTTAAGAAATGTTGATGTATTTATTTAGATAGCATATTTTTTGTACACTGTACCATATGTAGTTTGCCCTGCACTAGTCTAATTTGATTATTCTTATTAAAGGTTTTACAATTTTTGTTTGATACATTTACATGTAATTCATAATAGGGAATCCATTTATTTTAAATAGGTTTTCTTGCAATGTTGTCTTTACATCTTAATTTATAGTTTATTGAGCTCTTATTAGTCAATATCAAACAAATTATCCTGTTTTCTTTTAACTTACAGATCCAGTTTCTCTCTTTCAATGACCAATCACTTTTACACACCCAGAAAGTGTTATTACTCGATTACGAGAATCTAATATAACTCTGTCTTGTTTATCAACTAGAGATCATATAATCTCATGTTCTTTACATGCACAATGCTAACATTTCAGATTATTATCAAGTGGTAACTACATTCAACCTTGGTTTTATCGGATATGGTATCAATTGAAGTAACAGGGGTGATAACTATCAGATTATGTTGGTGTTCTCAGGTCCTTTTTTAGCTGAACTCACTGGTACTTATGGTTGTTCTCTCTAACACATCTGGCTTGGTGAGATCAACAATACTTCTAGTTTATGGTATGTACCAACAATGTCCTTGTATTCTGTGTTAATATACCTCATACCTTGGTAATATGATATCTATATGTGACCCTATAATATTTAGATATTGTCTCTTTAGCTGCCAAAATATACCACAGAAATATTGTAGAGCTGGTTTATTTCTTTTTAAATACGTACAGAGTCTGTTTTTATAGAAGCTGGTAGACTCCATGTTTAGAGATTGTCCCTGTTACAACATTCAAATTAACTGTTTTGGATATATTAATTTTGTAAATTGGAGAATTACAAAAATTCTATGTAGAAACATAACAGATCCTCATTATTGATGAACAGGAAATGGACAGAATAGTTCAATATAGTATCATTTCACTAGTACAAAGTTGTTCTTACATTATTATGTTGTATATTGTAAGCAGTAATGATAGTCATCACATATTATTGCTGGATTTTTGGCATTTTATTTATACAATTTATTATGCCCATTGTATTCTTATCAACAGATGAGTACTATGTATCACTGGACACAGAGCCATACTGGACTTAACATTAGGTACAACAGTCCCAAATACCCTTTAGAGCAAGTTTTAATGAAAATGGCTCACCTCAAGGATCGACATCTACATTCAAGATTTGGATTTGGGTATCCTGCCAGTCGCAGGGGGTCTTAACAATAACAAAATATGAGATCTCACCTATAATTATATCCTCTATCTGAAACCCTGTAGTAGGAGGAATTAATGGAAACCATACAATTCGTCATGTATTTGTTTAATCACCATATGTAACATGCACACGTACACACACATACATACTTTAAATACCACATTGTTTGTTTTTATCAATAGTTGAAATTGCTTCATGGTCTGGATAACTTCGCAGTTAATATTATTGGTAGTCACAGTTAGTAATAAAAGTATAATGTTGTACATTACAATATAAGTATATGTCATTATACTGCATGCTAATAAATTTAACCTAGACATTAAAAAATTAAAATTGGAATTCTTACTTTATCTTTGTGTTTTTGTACACAACTTATAATAATAATCCCATGGCATACGTATGTGATATGGTGTATTTTTACATCACATAACCTCTTATATAAGGAATAACATATCATATTACCCAAAGAGTATATGTTATTGGACTAATAATTATGTTGATATTGTATTTTGTGTATAGTACCAACTCTACTCCATCCAATACGTTTGGGTTGTTGTTACTGAAGGACAAAGTGCCATTTATCAGTATCCCAGTAACAGTCAAGTCAGGATACTCTGGTATTTCAGATCTCGATCTTCCTGCCTAACTTGTTTTCGGCTCCTCTATGCCCTTGATAGTTTCTTCAACATACATTAACTTATTCTAATACAACAAATGGCTAACACAGAAGGCACATATTATTGCTATGTTGATGGGATATGCTCAAGTTTATGTTAGACGTGAAACACAGCCATCCTCTTCAATATCATACAGAGTATGTATAATATTATATCAATGTTATAATGTACTTGGAATTTCTTATATTTTAATTTCATCAAAAACAATATGATTCATAAAATTGTTGTACTGGTCAATACAGATTAGACTGTGTTATTACTTAACACAATGACAATCAATCATATTGCACAAAACCAAGACATTCCAATAATGTATTTTTATTAATTGTGTGCTACAATGTAGTTGTCTTCATTTTTCCCTGTTTCTTGGTCTTTTTTGTTTTTTATAAATAAAGCTTGTCCATATCGTTTTTTAATCAATGATACCCTGTTCTATCATTACTATTTATATATGTATGGTTGGCCACGCAATGGAGGTTTATATGGACATCAGACTCTAATGTGTATCCCAATCCTCACATTTTAAATGAAGTTGGTAATTTGGTGGAATGAGAACTGGAGTAAGGAGTTAGCTTGATTTTAGCAGTCTTTTCCAGTAATCAGTTTTTAAGTACTAAATTTCACATGCTATTAGTCCTCTGGTCCAAATCAAAAATGTTTCAGTTTGTTTCTTACAGATGGTGAGTTAATACTCTAACCATAATGCATGGCAATCCTTAGCTATCTGACAAGTTAAAATTCTTGTACCTCAACATTTTTACTGCTTACTTGAATTTTTTCCATAGATCATCGCATTCCATTTAAATTCAATATTGTAACTTTTGTAATGATTTAAAGTCAATTACAAACAAGTTTTTGTACATATCTTTTATCATGTTTGTCTACATTGACATGGTAATCCACTGTTAGACCTATACCTATACAATCCCATATTAATTTGTTTATAACAGACCTAGCTATAGTAGATATTAATAGAAAAATAAGTATTGGTTTACTCCAAAAAACCTTAAGTAGTTAGCAAGGCATCAACATGTACGCATAAGATCAGCCTGATTTTTCTTGTGATCTTAATCTTCTATAGATATTAAATGTCTCTTTAATTTCTGTGCCAACATTACCATTATAGTTGGGACAACAGTATCTTATTTCTTCTTAGGGCAGATGAAATCCAGGAATGTCACTCCGTCAACAGTATAATCTCGTACGTTCATATTGGGAACACTCAGTAAAGACCACTGTCCTCAAACAGTGTTTTAATATTTTTTACATATGAAATTGCATTTATTATTGCATCATCTTGTTTAATACAACTCTAAGAATAACATTTTATTGGGAAGTAAATGGTGATTACGTGTACACTTTACAGTTTTTTATCATTTATTACAAAAATGAAAGAAGTCCTTTGCTCTATCTGTTGATTGTAATCCTATAACCTCCTATTAAAGTTTCTAAGTAACACATCCTTTTGTAAGTAGATTTTTTTTTAGAATGATAATTTTTGATGTTTTTTCATTCTAAACACGCATTTTCATGCAATAAATTCACGTAAACTCAATGAAAAACCAGATCATAATTTTTAAACTGAATTTTTTTTTTAATGCAACCATTCTTGCCTTCAAAAATTGACAGTTTATCTCATGAGCTAATAGCCTCTTTTCCAAATATTGTATGAGGACCAACTGAGAAATGTGAATCTCTTGTGTAACCAGTTTGTTTTGACTGACTGGTCTGTGAGATAGGTCCCAGGTTTTTAAATTAAATTACTAAATGTCTGCGTCTTCCTCTTTTTTTTGTGGTAATAATTAAGACATAGTATCAATACATAATCAGACTACCTTGACATTAATTACGACTAACTGTGCTTACAGCCAGAAGATGGCAAAAAATATTACAGCATTAATTTTATCGCATCAGAAACCAAAAAAAAACGGAAAGTTAATGCCCTTAAAAATTGTAACTGTTATACAATAGATATCCTTACGAGTTTATTTTATTTTGTAATTAAATAGTCCCATTGTTACTAAAGAACTTATTATATAATCCATATAAATGACATGAAGGAGAGTAGGCTATGAAACTAATAGCTATGACGGGGTTTTTTCTTGTCTTTACAGTTATAGGTGTGGTATAGAACATACAATTGCCATTCATATTATATTAGTTAATAGCTACTTACATGTTAGGTCTGACATGGTACATGTGTACTATACTAGTCA
The DNA here is from genome assembly GCF_016097555.1 of Gigantopelta aegis. Classification (NCBI taxonomy): domain Eukaryota; kingdom Metazoa; phylum Mollusca; class Gastropoda; order Neomphalida; family Peltospiridae; genus Gigantopelta; species Gigantopelta aegis. Next base: position 19,709 of record NW_024534488.1, read on the forward strand.
CTATTACTCATGGACTGATTTATATTGTATAAACTTTTCTCCATCTATTTTAGCACCTCCATTCACTTGTGGAACCAAAGCCTCCCTATCATTTTGTTCTTACAATATTCCTTTTTTAACATGTATATCACAATCAACCTGTGACCTGTATAGACAAGTGGAGTAATCTTTATACTCTGTACATATTCATAAAAAACTGATTAATGTCAAGATATAAAATGTTCATAAATTAACTTAACATCATTTAAATAAGTCTTGCAAATATATTAATTTTATTATAATAACCAATCAATAAATTATGAGGTTTTGTATGTGATAATTGTTGAATCTTTTTTTTTTTATCATTTATATTTTTCTTTTTGAGGTAAACCTGAGAACAGACGCTAGTGAGTCAAGATAGTTGCCAAATTAGGACAATAAAAAGAAACAATGTGTGATTGGGATATGTTTTTGTTTTTTCACCAAATTATGGTAATAAATCTTGCTTTTCAAATCCTTCCTACATGTAGTTCTACTGGTCATTTTTGACAGCTCCCAATTACACTATATCATCAATTTTTCTGGCAAGATCTCATTCACCTCCATATATTGTAAATACTACAACCTACCAACTACCCTCCGATAAATTTTAGTCTAAACTTCCTACGACCTGTAGCTAATGACTCTGGCCTCAATTGAGAGAATGACTTTGGTATGACGATATGGTATGACCATGGACCTCAATACTACAACCTGTACTCCCTGATGAATATTAAACCTCAATATCCTTCAGTATCAAGTACTTTATCCGTGAGTTTTAATAAAATACATTAAAACATCTTTTTTTTAATTGACTATAACAGAACCTTAGATTAGAGCGAGAGGGACGCAGCTTACTCAAGCATTAACAATTATTCTATACTTTGTACATTTAGCAAACTTACACAATTAATAGCTTGAGACGTTCTACAGTCCTTGTAATACCCAGCCTGCAGTGACATATATCCACAATTTTACATTAGATAGACTTGCTGACTTTAAAAAATGTTGTGATTGTATTTTTATTAGATAGCATATTTTTTTTGTACACTGTCCCATAATGTAGTTTTGCCCCTGCACTAGTCTAATGATATTTTATTAAGAGGTGTCTTTACCCATTTTTTGTTTTATACTTTACATGTAAATTCATGAATAATAATCCTTTTATTTTAAATAGGTTTTCTTGCCTGTTGTCCTTACATCTTAATATTATAGTTTAATTGAGCTCTTATAGTCAATATCAAAACATTATCTTTCTTTTTAACGTACAGATCCAGTTTTCTCTTCCTCTTTTATCCCTGACCCAATCACTTTACAACAGAAGTGTTCTTACCGATTCACGAGAATCTATATAAGGCTTGTCCTTTGTTTATCAACTAGAGATCATAGTAATCTCATGTTCTTTACAGACAATGCTAACATTTCCAGATTATTTTATCCAGTGGGTAACTTACAATTCAACCTTTGTTTTAATCGATATGGTATCAATTGAAGTAACATGGTTGATAACTATCAGATTAGGTTGGTGTTCTCAGTCCAATGTTTAGCTTGACCTCACTGGTACTTATGGTTTGTTCTCTCTACCACTCTGGGTTGTGCGATCACAATACTTCTAGTTTAATGGTAAGGTACACAATGTCCAATGTATTCCTTGTTAATAACCTCATACATTGGTATATGAAACTATATGTGCACTATAATAATTTTAGATATGTCCTCTTTAGCTGCAAAATATACCACAGAAATATTTAAGCGGTTTTTATTTCCTTTTTAAATACGTACAGATCTGTTTTTAAGAACTCGGTAGACTTTCCATGTTTAATATTGTCCCATGAACTTCAATTAACTGTTTGATATAGTTCATTTTGTAAATTGGAGAATTACAAAAATCTTGTAGAACCCGAACAGCCATCTTTTGCATGAACAGGAAATGACAGAATTATTTCACTATAGTAACATTTCACTATACAAGTTTCTTACATTTATATGTGGTATATTGTAGCAGGTAATTATAGTCATCTATTATTGCTGGGGGATTTTTTTGCATTTTATTTATAATTTATATCACCTGTATTCTTAACTACATATGAGTAACATGTATCACGACACAGAGCCCCAGTACTGGACTAACGCTTAGGTACCCATCCCAATACCCTTTGAGCAAGTTTTAATGAAAATGGCTCACCTCAAGGATCTACATCTACATTTCAGATTTGAGATTTGTGTATCCTGCCAGTCGCAGTCTTAACAATAACAAATAGAGATCTCTCAACTATAATTTCTATCCTCTATCTGAACCTGTAGAGAAGGAAATTAATGGAACCACTACATTCTCATGTATGGGTTAACTCACCATAATTACACATGCACCGTACAGACACCATCATACTTTAAATATCCACATTTGTTGTTTTTTCAATAGTTGAAATGGCTTTCAGGGTCTGGCTAACTTCGCAGTTACTATTATTGGTAAGAGTCACATTAGTATAATAAATGTTGTACATACTATATATTTATATGTCATTATACTGGCATCTAATAAATTTAACTAGGATAAAAATTAATATTGGAATTTCTTACTTTAACTTTGTGGTTTTGTACACACTTATATATAATCCAGTGGGATACAGTCTGTGATATGGTGTATTTTTTCTATCACAATAAAACCTCTTAATAACGGAAGACAACATATTACCTAAAGAGTAGATTTATTGGACTAAACATTTGTTATATAGTATTTTGTGTAGTACCAACCTAACGTCCATCAATACTTTGGTTGTTGGTTACTGAAGGACAAAAGTGGCCCAATTTATCAGTATTCCCAGTAACAGTCAATCAGATCTCCTGTTATTTCAGATCTCGATCTTCCTTCCACTTGTTTTGGCTCCTCCTATCCTTTGATAGTTCCTCTTCAACATACATTAACTATTCTTAAACAAACAAATGCTAACACAGAAGCACATATTAATTGCTATGTTATGGTATATTGCCAAGTTTAATGTTTTAGACGTGAAACCAATCATCTTCATATCATACCGAGTAATGTTATAATATATATCATTGTTATAATATAATGTACTTGGTAATTTTCTTTACCGATTTAATTTCCACAAAAACAATATGAGAATTCAAAAAACTTGTTGTCTGTTTTCATACCAATTAGCTGTGTTTTACATTACACAATGAAAAATCAATCATATTGCCAACCAAACCCCCAAGACCATTCTCAATAATGTTTATTTTTATTAATTGTGTTGCTAAATGTAGTTGTCTTCATTTGTCCCTGTTCTTGTTCTTATTTTGTTTTTTTAATAATATAGCTGTCCATCATCCGTTGATGGTGGTATGACATGGCCGCACAACTGAAGGAATGTTCTGTTGAATGCCATGTAGTTTTCTGGGTCATCACAATTCCACGTACAATCTAACATTACAAAGAAGCTTTGGATGGTTTTGTCACAAATTTACCTAAACTAAAAGCCGCTGTGCACCACGCATGTGTGTATGTGCACCAACTACTTTATTAATCTTAAAACGAACTTCTTAAATTACTTCATAATACTTGCAAAATTTAACTTTAATATAAAAATTCTCCTATTCCATCATACAGAGAGATTTACTGTATAGTCTGGTCACTGTATTTTATTATCTAGCATTCCTTAAATTTACAGTTATTCATTTACAGGTTAATATACTTTTTCTCTGTGTATACAGATTGACTACATAGGTACTGTATTGTACATATAATGGTATTAATACATTGCAAATCATTTTATTATAACTAGTTAAATGTCAAAGCTTACCATATGACATACACTATCTGTACTTCATTTTTTTAGTTCACTCTAGTGTGTCCTGCAACGCGTCATTGTCTTGATGGAAGGGTTGTGGTCCTCCCATATCCCGTTCTCAGGTTGACTCAGTATCTGGTGGCGTAGCTCCATTTAACTGATGACTATGAACTGCTAAAATGCCAAACCCACACTAATGCCCTGTAAAAACATGGAAACACAAATGCTTCAGAGGTAAACTACCTTACTGGACTTTAAATTGTCATCATGGTTTTATTGTATGTATTGGGCAGTATGTAATGATCTAAATTATAGATATACTGTCACCTTTTGTTTTTCTTTTGGAACTCTCCCTCTCCTCTTTCCTTCTTCTATTTCTCCGATAAAACTGGCATTAAAGCCTCTACAAACCCAACAATTGTTAGCTTTTCCCATCACCCCATTATATTACACTTGGTTCTTATGTAGATGTTATATCTGAAGCCTTTTTTGGCTTCACTCCATTTTTGCAAAACACACAAAACAAATTTTTTTTGACGTTTCCTGTTTCTTCTTGAGTTCAAATATCATGGAGTTAATAAGTATGAATGATTTGTTTTTTTGAATCATCTATTTAACTACAACTGTCAAAATGGATAGTTTCTGTGTCTATTCTAAAACAATAGAAATGTTAATCACTTATGTTCTTTAAATAGTTACAACAGTTGAGATCATTAAGTGGATTTAGTGTGTCTTTCATCAGAGACAACAACATGGATTTCCAACCTTCAGGTGAACTAACTCATAAACAATACTATTAAACTGTATTATTTTTAAGAATAATTTCTTGTTACTGTAATTCCAGTTTGTAGTCAAATGAGAAGATCAAAGAACAAATTTTTGTGATGTATACTCATAGAAATTACATGATTACTTGATGGGCATGTAGTTTTTCATTCCTAGCTCATTGGTTAACACGTGGTTAACAGATGTCTCTGTTTAAGTAACCTTAGAACTAAAGAATCCATGGCTGCTATTAGCAGCAATCCACAATAGGATTTAAGCCTGGCTTTTTAGTCTCTCCACAGATGCCCCTTGCATAATGACACCTTTTTGTGGCTCAGTCCCATCAAGTGCCCCCGGGGCATGATGCTTGCAAATGTCCTGTCAAATAGAGAACAAGTGTGGATACCTAGATTTGAACTGTAGTTCCTTTTAAGTTGTCTTCAGAAACAGTCAATGTTCAGCATATAAAAAGAAAAGCACTGCTGATCAGTAAAAAGGTGTTTGTGAATTTTTAGTAGATCAGAGCCATCTTGTTACACTTTGTTTTGTTTAATTTGGTTTTGATGTTGAATGAATACCAGCCTAGTCAAATAGTTGGTTGAACATGAGCCAACAATCAATCATCAATTGGCAAATCAGGTACTGGTTCATGATCAGCTCAGCCATTTTTTGACACGTCGTCAATAGTCAGTTGAATATTTTGATGCATAAGACATTATTTTCTATCATTCTTTGAAACAAGACTGCAGCTCTAATTGCACAATTTTACAATCTCACCAGCTATCTTTTTATCTTCATAACACTTTTCAGTGACATCTTCATAGTCAAATCCAAGTGAATTGTCTAAAGTCACCAGACACCACTTCCTCACATTAAAAGAATGGGTATATGTGGTATGAGACTAGGTCTTTCTATTAATTTGAAATTGACATATACCTAGAAGATTATACTGAGGTGAATGACATTTTTTTCCACAGATGTTTGTGAATGTTTTCTTCATATATAACATTGGATCATCTTTACCCACCCCTCCTGATGGTGGTGAGAGTAAAAAGAAATATCCAAGGTCCTATTATCGTATTAGAACCATTTCAACGTCTCTGTTTTGGAGTAGCAGCAGAGCCTTGTCTGGTGTATCCTGAAATACTAAACATGCACAGTACCGTTATGTACCTTATATATTGATGACTTTACAGCATACCTTTATGCTACATTACTGTCCTGTATAAGAGGGTATGTGGTAATGAATGTAGCAATAGTGATGTGTCTAGAGCCGTTTAAGACAGGAGAGGCAAATAGGAAGTATCGACAAGACATCAAGTGCTTAAAATCTTACAGCACCGCTTTTTAATTTCATGAGGATTTGATCAATTAGTTAAACTTTATTACATATTAATAACTATATTATGATTGAAAGCTTCTAGACTTTCTCCTCTTTTCCAGCATTTATAATCAACATCGTACTTTTTAAGTATTTAATTTGGTATAGGAAGGTTCAGCCCAAGTCAACAAGAGGGCCCCCTCATAGACATAGCTTTTGGTGGAGCATCTGCCTTCTTTACATTACTTATTGTGACATGTTTTACAGATTATACTTATAGTGTGTACACATAAATGACAATAGATAAGTTTATCTTTTTAAAAAATAGATTTTGCATACATCACTTTTATTTGTTTTTCTTATTCTAGTGTCAAAATCCATATGTTGGTAGGTGTTCAATGGTACAATTACTAACTGTACAGTTGACAGTGATTCTGATGGTATTCCAGATACTGCTCTCACTACAATGTATGGCTCCTGAGTGTATCAATACTAGTACTGCCGTTGTATGTATCAATGATACAATTGCCGCTAATATCTATAACCCTGAACAACTCCCCAGTCTGTGATAATACTAGTAAGTGTATATAATATAGTACATAGTTGTAAGAACATGGTTAAAACTGAGGATAATACATTTATTCTGGTCTTAGTATAGAATCCATATACATTTATTTATTTAATAATGAGAATTAGTTTCTTGTGATAGTAGCTCTATTATCTATAGATAATTTACAATTTTTTTGCTAGTTAGTTAGGAAAAGAAATGTTTTAATTCGAAATACATATTCACCTTATTCTATTATTTTTCTTAGCATAATTTAGAATTTTTTTTTGTTGAAGAATTCTTCAAAGTAGGGTGCTATATTGTCCCTTAGTTCTATCACACTATGTAATATGTACAACAGTACTACTGTTCACTTGATAATTTCATTGATGTATTGGAACAATTTCAAAATGTTATACCAAATATCCCTTGTCTTTAAGACCATGACATAGGTTTATTTTTTCATATATGATTAGAAATTTCATGGATCAGTTCCTACCACAAAAGTAGTTTTATCCACTTAATATATACAGTATAATAAGTTAGAACAATAGTACAATGAATACCAAAGAAGACAGCATTACTGTACATATGATACATGTAATTTCACTGTTAAGAGATATTGTAAAGTTATTACATATGCTACATGTTTTATATGTATTGTAACTTTTATTGTCTCATAGCTGTTCCAGTTTAATGGAAGTTGTTTAGCTGAGACAGATAGTACCTGGCGTATCTATTGCCAACAGTCCTCCTAACACACTAGTGTCTCAAGCTTGCCCAGAGGAGCTACTCTTACTATTGGTATGCTGTGAAAGGTTGATAAATATATCTTAAACTTGCTCAGATATAATATTAAGGCAACATACATGTAGTTATGATAATCACTGTGGCTTTAGAGTCATAGAATAGAGCAATTTAATTGAACATGACTACAAGTTACAATATAACTAAAATAATCATAGAACTGAAAGTATTCTCATGACCGTATACTGGGATTTATTGGCGACGATAAATTTGGCGGAATTGTAAAATTTTAGAATTGGTGAGATTAAATTTGACAAATTTAGCACATGTCTTAAACGTTACCACACCCACTTTAATAATGAATTAAAATGGAGTTCATTTTGTTAGAGGGCTACTAAAATTGTGGGCGTGGTGACTACGTGATAAATTTGGTATTCTATTAAACAAATATTACTACAGTGTGCCAAGTCCCTGAGGGTAAGACTTCTTCAACGAATTGGATTTGGAATTGCACTCTCGTTGATTTCAAAATTGCCTTCGCTTGAGTGTCGACTTGTTGGTCATATTCAAAAAATTGTGTTATTACTATCAGTTATTACTAGTAGTTCCAATAATCCCAGTATACAGTATATCTGATTATAACAAGTATATATGAACACAAAAGTTCAATAGTAACTGACTTAGTACATATTAACACACACACATATTGCTGCTAAATATAAAACTCAAACATACTTTTTAACCAATGTACACTACTTAGTTTGGTCGTCCCCTTCCAAACAAACTCACTTATAATATAATGGTCTAGTGATATTCATTGTTTAGGATTGGCCACTCGTCAATGTAAATCTTCTGGTGTTTGGGGGTCAGTTGATGTCAGTAACTGTATCTCAAGAGTGTTTTCTGAAATTGCTTCTCAAGTATGTACATTTATTTATTTTTTAAAGTAATGACATCATCTCTATAATGACCTTGTAAATGTTATTGGAAACCTCTTTTGTGTCCATTACAAAGTGAACCTCAGAATGTGTTATCATTGATTTAGTATTATTTCAAATTTCTAATAGAACAAGTGTATAGCAAATGTTCATCCCATAATTGTTTTGATCATATCAAAGCATTTGACATTTTAGATTTGGAAGTACAAAACCTAGAAGCAGCAGAAAAGCAATGCAAGTTAGCTAGCCTTCTAAATTCAGTCAACCACACCCATCATTGTAATGGTTACAGTTAAAGCATATATTTTCTTTCTACATGTGTCAACAGTTAAAGTATGTGGTTTAATTTTATTTGTTGCTACATAAACACAATAGAATAAAACAATACAAGTGGGCATACTACGTGGTCCAAAACAATTATAGGACTACTTGGTCCCAAGTTAAACAATATTATATATACTGTATGTCATTGTTTAGGCTGCTCGTCTCTTAGTGTTGATCCTACTACTCTCCCACCCAACTACAGTTAGTAAAGTAGCACAACAAGCAGCTAAACTAATAGATGAGGTAAATTTTATTATAATAATATAATAAATTATATGAAGTACATTATTATTAATGTGCTTGTTATAATGTAATCAAAAAGGAACAGTTATGACAACTACTGGGTATAGTTTTGGCCTCTTACACACACACAATTATCAAAAAGTGATTCTTCCTTTTTTCCTACTATTGCACACAATTATTAAAAGTGATAATTTGTTGAACACAATCCTTTATTTATGTAATATTATTCTTACTATTTGTTTAGCTACAACAAGCTACAAATGCAACACTACTACTAGAGTTACTGAGTCCCTTCTTCCCAGAGATCTTGCTACAGCTAATAATGTATTGACCAATACTATCAGGACCTTAAATGCCAGTCTAGATGCTAACAATGTCACTGCTGTTAACCAAACGGTTAGTATTATTTCTAGTTCCAGCTAATTTCAATATACTTACAATCCTTGGTGTAAGTACACATTAACACTTCATCCTGATGTCAGGTTACCCTCAAACAATAATACCTATAAGTGATAAAGGACATGTAATGTTTGTTGCTTAACAAAAGATTTCCTTCACTCATGGTATAGTGACTATTATCTACATCAGTATCAAACTAAGTATCAATTTTCAATACTCTTGGTTTTACAAAGTATTGGGTTTCACATAACATGTTACATACACAACTAGAATTTATATAATTATTAAGAAATTATCACGATCACTTGTCTGTCTATAATGTAGTAATATTGAAAAATAGTGACTTTTATTTAAATGCATATATATGCATGTGCTATATAAAATTTATAGATTTATGTACAGTTAAAATAATTAATTCATAATGTTTTTGTTATAATTATGTTTCATAATATTATATCCAGGCAATAGCAGATGTACTAAGTAATTTATTGGAGATTAGTAATCTACCTGGATGGACTGATCTTCAAAGGTCTGATCCTACTATGGGTAGTGAACTATTACTTAGTAATGCTGAAACTTTTTGGACTGTATTTAGCACTGACACTATCTCTAGATGGTACTGAAGTTCTCTCTAGAAACAATATTGGTAAGCAAAATAAAAGCTATTTAATCAATCTATTATTACTTTCAAAATACTGACTTAATATTAATAACATAGATGTTGTAGTGTTACAGTAGACTACAACTTTAAAGCATTGTCAACATTGTAATGCAGCCATGATATTTTGTTACTAAGTGGCTTAGGTAGTTGCTGTATCCAGTTTAGTCATATATAACAATGAGAATTAATGCATATCTTCTTTTTTGCCTTCTCCTGTAGTTATTAGAGCAAAGCAATTTGCTGTTGGCTCTGTATTCTCTGATATAAGTTTCCCTGGTACAAATGATCTGATAAATTTTACTAATAGCACATCATCTGGTTCAACAGCTCCCTCTATTGTCATTCCTGGTACACTACTTCAGAGAGAGCTATTGGCAGTAAGTACTGATAACTGTCTATAGTAGTTTAGGACTACCAAAATATGATTATAACTGTCCAGACTTAACAGTGTTTCCTTAGTTATGACATGTAATATAGCTAGTCATTATGTAATATTGTTGTGTTATTTCTTTAGGGACATCAGTACCAGTTGTCAACATTATATTTAACAATCTTCAAGATTTCTTACAATCTAGCAACCCTAAGTATGACATAGCTAGTGAATAGTTATAGTAACAATATGTCATTTTTTAATATAAATATTTTATTTTATTTTATTTTATTCAATAGTACTACTAGATCACCTGGTACTGTGATATTATCCAGTCAAGTAGCAGTACAAAGAAGTGACTCAGCTTTCCTTCAACAATCACCTCTTTCCATCTCCTTTTCTGTGATAACACCTAATTTCTCAAATCCTATTTGTGTGTTTTGGGAATTTTCTAACCCGTAAGACCCTTTATAAATACCATTGATACAAGCAATGATCTTAACCATTATCATATCTGATTTAAATTTATCAATAAAGTGATGGTACACATGATTTATTCAAAGAGGTCTATTTTAGATATTCTTAATGTCATAGCTGGAATTGGTGACCTATTCAATAATATACTAATAGAATCAGTTCAAACTTTCTAAATAAAGAACTTGACAACATTTTATATATATTTGTTTGTTGGTGACATTAGAGTTTGATTGTCTTCTTTCTTTTTCTAGTTTTGGCGAAGGGTTCTGGTCTTCAAATGGTCTTACTACTCAAAATACTAGCACATCTGTTAGCTGTAGTAGTTCTCATTTAACTAGTTTTGCTGTCCTAGTGGATGTGGCTGGAGCACATGGTGTATTCACAACTACAGAACTCAAAGCACTCTCTGTTGTAACATATATTGGTCTTTCTATCTCTATTGTGTGCCTGTTATTAACTGTGATATTCTTTTTAAGTTTTGGGTAAGTTAATATATGTGCTTAATTTGTGAGACAAGTAAAGTTTACATCTATCATATTAAATAGTTTTAATTTTATGTACATTTTCCACCTTGTTTGTTTATAATTACTTAACAATACAACTATAAGTGATTATGATTAATTAGATATTACAATTATCATCTTTAATTCTTTTACAGTAAAAAGTTATTTGAGGCAGTTCATAACTTTGTCCATCTCAATCTTGCTATATCATTGGTGTGGCTTATATTGTATTTATCATTGCTACTCTTCAACCTGTAGTTGATAATAAAGTAAACAATTCCTATCTACAACTATTATTTACTTTCTATTACATAAAAATGTCACAAGTCAAATATATATCTAGTAAATATGTATTGTCTTCACATTTTGTTCCTTTTTTCTACAACTCTAGTCTGGTTGTACTTTTGTAGCAGCCTTCTTCACTATTTCTCTTGTCTGCATTTTGTTGGATGTTAGCTGAAGGTGTTATGTTATATCTTATGTTAGTTGTTGTCTTCTCAACACTCTCTAAGAAATGGTGGTTCTTCTTCTTACTAGGATGGGGTAAGTAACAAAATGGACAGTATTTACTAGTACTTTTAATACTGGTAATGAATTGCAAATAATTTGTCTCTATTATTAATTACATTATTATAATATATATACCTGTACTGTACAGTAAGTTAACTGTTTAAGTTTGGTTTTTAATAAATTGAAGATAATTTTTATTTTCATTTTCTATTTTTAGTTCCTGCTCTCTTACCAGTGATAGTGACAGTGGGTGTAGCTCATGACTATTATTATGAGGGACATAATGTGTACGTTATTAACTAGTCATATATATTAACTTCATTAATTCATTAAGTTTATCTTAAATTTTTTCACTAAGTAGCAAGAAATCAAACAAACTGGTAATTCAAGAAACAGAAATCTGCATAATCTTAGCCAATTAAATTGATTTTATAACTCACTCTGAAATGTTGTATGCTCTAAATTATTTAGAACTATTTACTTGTACATAGCAGGCAAATTAATCTCATAGAGGTCAATAATAAAGGTCACAACTACTAGCTTTCTACATGTCTATCAATTACATTTATCATATTCTTTAATATACTACCAATAGAGCCCCATAACAAGGACATGATTACTTAGTATTTTACTACAGTCCTGTCTTTTATAATATTCAATAATATAGTATGATACTGTCTTTATCTTTACATAGTTGTTGGTTATCGGTGTCAAGAAATCTTATATGGGCCTTTGTTGTACCTATGATTGTTATTATAATTGTGAGTTTAATACACTTGGTTTATTGTTGGTCGTATCAAAAAGGGATTTGGTTTTCCACAGTGATTTCTCTGTTAAATAACATTGCTGAGTTTGTATGTCATTGATACCTCAAGTGTCAACTGATATTTAAATATTTCTATATTTAATGATTTTATCAGTTACACCCAATTTCTCCATGAATTAAAAATTAGGGACTAATTTTAATATTTTTATATTAGTGAATATTTAAAGATCAGAGTAAACATAGTAGTTTAAAACTCTTCATTAAGTTAAAATACCGAGAGACAATGTATCAAAGGTTTATAATTTCTGACATTGTTTGGAACCACTATCTCTTAATCTATTCACCCAAGAAAATGAAAACACTAACATGATCCTTCTAGGTTTTTTAGAACATGGTCTTGTAGTGATTTTAGAATAGCCTTAGAGAACAATTAGCTGAAAGAACTAGCTCCTTTGTTCAAGGAAACTTTGTCATCATATAATTATTCACTAGACATAACTGACAAATAGCTGTTTTGACCTCTAGTTTGTACCCAAGTGGTCTTCTATCAGGACAGCACTATTTTAATGTATGATTATGATTAAAATGGGACTGGAGGAAATTACACTTGTGTTACTTCATACAGTGGTAAATGTTACTTATTTTGACCTCATAAAATTTTAACCATATTAAGAAGCAACTCTCATGATAATTTTCATTCAAACTATTTTTACTATATATATCAATCATCTGTTCATTCACTGCTATAGTTTAGTTATTTGACCTTTGATATACAAAATAATATTTATAGAACTAAATTAGTTATACAATTACATGTGTTATGTCTTGTAATTCCATGTTGTTTTCTTACATTCTGTTTTTGTAGATCAATAGTATTTTCTTAGTGTTGGTTATTATTAGTTTAATTAAAAATAGAGGAAACAGGAATGCTCAACGATTACAAGCTAACAAACGTGTAGATTTAGTAAAGTGAGTTCTAAATATTTAAATATATAACAAAGACATTGTAATCATTTCATGTTAAAAATATCAAAATAGTTATAATGTGTTTAATATTTTGATAATCCTGTTATCATGTAATGTTGTTCATTCTAGAGCTACTATTAAGGCATCAGTTATTTTGTTACCATTGTTGGGTGTGACGTGGGTAATTGGATTATTTGCTATTAATCAAGGCACATCTTGGTTAGCATGGCTCTTTACAGTTGCTAATAGCTTACAGGTATGTTTATAAACAATTATTGATATGTATTGCTATCAATTATGAAATAGTATATGACAGTTTGAAATTTATGATATTGTAGTTCAGATGTTGGTACAAGTTACAACATAATAACAACATTAGATTCTACCATATAGACCTCTGGGGACTTTGTTTAGTCACAAATAAATAACTACTGTTTTATATTTTGTTTTAGGGTGCAGCATCTTCTTTTTTCATGTTGTCAGAAATGAGAAGGCAAGTTTATTTATTTATCATTAAGATATTATCCTGTATTATACTATTAAATGCTATGTTTTATATCTATTACTAGGTATGGAATGCTATAGTGAAGAAGTTAAAACTATCCAGTAAAAGAAAGAAACTACAACTGCGGTATGTTATATTAATAGAATTTATAACTTTAATATCTTTGTATAGGGATCTTCAAGTGGCATATTTGATAAGAAGTATAAGAAATATCAAGGTTTTTACTAAATAAATAAATTTTTACTATATCTAAAATAAAACAGCAAATTGGGAACTGTCCTTCTTACAGGGTTTTCCTTATAACATAGTATAATAATGCATTAAGTATTATAGTTAGGATGGAAATAGGTTTGAATGAAGTATGCCTCGTGTTTTAAGAAAGTCATTGTACAATATTCAGTTAATTGTTTTTGCTAAATCATCTCATTAATACATAGTATAATATTACTATACTGATATTATACTAGTTCATTTGTTATTCTCTTTCTGTAGATCATACATTATCTACTAGTGGGGGTACCAGTGGCATCTACAAACAGAATGTTTATGAACTAGCTCCAATATCACAAGTGGACGAAAAGATCTCTAGTGTGTATGAACCCAATGCAGAGAAGGAGGCTATGAAGGAACCAGATCTAGAGCAAGAACCTGACATTAAGAAAGTACCTATAGATAGTACAGGTATGTCATAACACAAATACTATATAATATCTAATACAGACAACCCATATTAATAATTATAAAGCCTTTAACAGTGAAATGGAATCCAAATTAGAGCAGTACTTTTTTATGATTGGAATTAATGTAGCAAGTTAGGTAGCAAAGATGATCACATGTCTTGGGTCATTGTGTTTATAAAATGTCTGAAGTCCATATTAACTGTTAAAGTATAATACAGGCAACTCAAGTAAACTATAAATTACACAATTATGTCTACCTGTGCATTCCAACTATCACTTTATTGTCATCTAGTCAGGCCCAAGACAAGTATTCATACAAGCACGAATTACACATAAATGAATTTTGACTTGGCTTAAAGTTCAGTTGTCATACTACTACAATTAATGTCAATGGAAGTCAGATTGTTTCCACTCCAATTGTTTAAACATTGGCAAATATTGATTACATAGTTAAAACACCTAATGTTACAGTAGAAAAATAGGCTGTGACTTAGAAGACATTACTCTACAAAGGAGCCACAATTATTAGAAAAATTGTTTTTGATTAAAGAACACTAATCGAAGACTAGGTGCTCCTTCTACTGAAATTACATGGATAGTTTGAACAATAATGAAATAATCAATATCTCATAATTATCTCGTAGACATATGTAGTTCTCTCTTATTCCATTGTGTAATGTTGTCATTATTACTTGTTATTACTAGAAGTGGAAACGGAAACTCAAAAGGTCATCATGTTAAATGAATATGAAGAGGCTGGTCCATCTCCAACAGATATGAGAAAGGTTCTTCTGATCATGGAAAACCTGCTTCACTCAAAGTAGAGAAGGGGTCAGGAAATAATGAAGAGAATACAATGTCACCTGATGAGGGAGGAGACTTCAATTTGCGATTTACTACTCGCGACAGGCCCAAGCCAAGGTGAACTCTGAAGATTTACACATTCTTTATTAATTTCAAATATTTTTTGTTTATTCAATAATTATCATACTATTCAATTTTATTTTTTAGAATGTTTTAACATTTTTGTCTATTTTTTCAGTACTAGAATAATAGATAGATTGATACTAAAATAAATTATGTCATTTTCCTTTCAAACTATTATAAAAAATCAGTTCAATTTATCAGTCAGTCTGTATGGAAACTGATTAGCTATATAGTAACAAGTAAAGAAACCGCCATCTACTAATTCTAATAATATGGGATGTCCCAACATCTGTTGTTGTATGTGAAGCTACTTCAGTGTCAGCAAAAATGAGATCAGAATCACTGCTGTTCAATGAAGATGACAGACATCATTTATGTTTGATTCTACTAAATAGTACTGACTATGTGCCATTTGTATAGAGTTATTTTTATGGGTCTTATGTAATACATAACAATAGTAGTTCAGTGAGTATTGTGAGATAAATTGTTGTATGATACTTGGATATAATTTTTATAAAGTGTTACACAGACATATGATGAGAATATTATTTTAAAGCCAATATTAATTCATAAAGTATGTTATTAATAGTCAATTTAAATATCATATCATTCACTGTAAAATTGATTGTCTGATTTGCATTTAGCAAAATTATTTGGTGCAAAAAAGTAAGCATATTTTATTTTATTATACTATGGAATTGACTGTTCATGTAGTTCATTGTTAACTAATAATGCTTTAATAAGATGCTGTGTTAGGACTGTTACTATGCATGGAGTTTATGCATGCACTACAATGTATTGTTTAGGAATTCATGTAGCCAAAATGTCCATGAATCAGTCAAAACAACCAATCTATTTAAACAGTGATGTATTGTTAATATATAACAACTTTCTCTCAGTTTTTAGATTTGTATTATAAAGGTTTCTTCACTGAGATATATGGTAGTGCTCCTGGTGTATGTAAGTGTGCATTGTTAATTTACATTATTCAGCTTGATATAAAATAACAGTCCAGTGTTGATTCTGACACAACTAGTGGACTAGGAATAGGAGGGTAGTTGCCCCTCCCCCATAATTGTATTGTAGTCTAGCAGTATGCAGATAATAACAGAACAACTACTGTATACAATACAGCATTCATCACCATAACAATAATTTAAATATCACACATAATTAATTGAACACTTTCCACACCAAGACCATGTACATGCTGATTATATTAATGTAATACAACACTGTATAGTATACTAGCTAATATTGATAACAATATATATTGTATTATTATTCATCTGTTAATTATTTATCTAAAGTATGATTTTTCATATAAAGTGTGCTTAGTTCCAGAAAAGGTATATTTTCTAGTAATGTAAAAGTAATGGATTAGTATTTTAGTTATTGTTATTGTTATTGTAAAGCATTTGTAATAATTATTGTTTTAGTTATTAATTGTTCACAAAAACTCCAAGAATTTTACTTTTAGTTATAGTAATAGGTTTTTAGTTATTGTTATTATAAATCAATGAACAAAGAAGTTAATAAACTTAACTACATGCTAAATATGCAAGTAATCCTTGTTATTTTTGATCAATACTTCACTTTCAAGGTTATTGCCAATTAGCCTATTTCTTTTTCCAATACATGCATTTCCAACTATTGAAAAATCCTTTCTACAGATGCTAAAGAGGCTGGTACAACTAGTACATCACATGCTAACTTAGAGAGTATTGGAAATAGTGACTCTGATTTGACCCAGAAGTCCAAAGCGTCCATCGCATCTGGAGGGTTGCTCTTTCTTTGTTGAATGAAAAATTTCTTCTTGTTCTTCAGAGGTAGTTGATGCAATTTCTTTTTTCTGCTTAGAAACCAGCTTTGACAAATGCCGAAACTTTTAAGTGGTGGCTCAATGACCAGTTCTTTGGTATTTTCTTGGGTGGTAATGTCTTTTTCATCTCTGGTTTTGCCATGACTTTGTACTTGTGTATCAACGAAATACTTGACAAGTTACTTTAAGTAGCATATTCCTTCATCTAGCTGTTCATTGGAAAGAATCATAGAATATTGTGGGTCAAGTGTGTGGAAACAATATGGAAACCATTAAATAAATCAACAGATGGATCAATATATCTGTCAAAACGCTTGTGCATTTCACTCTGTAAGACTCTAGCAACAGTGCCCATTCCTGGTTGTTTCTGCATTTCTTGAAGATGGCAGTTTAAGTTCCATAATGATTGGCACTACAGCAGAAAGGGAGGTGTAATCTTCTCTACAACACAACGTTGTGTATTCAGCAATGGTTGGAGGAAGTCAACAATATTATTGATCTTTTTCCATTTGCTGGTTTGTAAGCCATTCCACTCAAGCAATTCAGTTAATAGGCAGACACTCTCTTTGCTTTCCAAAAGCCAATGTTTACCATTTACATCAACAGTCTTTCCTAGACTCACATCATATTTAAAATAGTCCCAAAACTGGGTGGTTTTTGGCCTTCCAGGTTGAACTGCTGCTATAGCCATCTTGATCAGAATGCCAGATACTGTATGTCACATGGCAAGCAGCAGTCTGAGACAGCTGTTTGCAATGTGACATACAGTATGGTCAAAAAGAAAGTTGTGAGACAGCCTGTCTCACAAATTTCTTTTGACCATTCAGCTTGGATCATTCACTTAATTGATTGTTATTTTTAGTTTGTGTTTAACTGTTTACACATTTGAAAATTTTGAATGGTTAACTGATCTGATTGTGTGAAATCTAGAAATGAAATAACTAAAATTCACAACTACTTCATGCAATTTTAGTTTTGTTATTAATTGTAAATCAATGGCTGGTTAATTTTAGTTATAGTTGTGTTATTGTTAACAATAGTGATTTGGCCATTACAAAAATAGTTTGAGTTTTAGTTATTGTTAAACAATTACAACACTAATAATTTTCCTGACACACTGCATAATAAGGCCATGACATTGTTATTTAACTACCTGCCCTCCCCCACCTCCCCCATAAAAACTTTTAAACTCGCTACAGACAACATTTACATGCCATTCACATTGTGTATATCATAATCATGATATGGTTATATAAGTTGCATGTACCAACATAACCAAAAAGTAAAACAATTACTGTTTTGATTACTAATGACTGCTGTTTATGTAGCTAATTGTTAGGACTAATAATAATTTTAATTTTATCCTTAGACAAAATAAGATGCTAGCATGACCAATGCTGTTACAATATGGATTTCATTTATACATTATAATATATTTATAGGGACCAATGTTGTCCACGAGTCTGTTTAAAACAACTTTCAACATATGTGACCTGATTTACAATAAGGGACCACTTCTGTCAAAACATTTGTAACATGATTTGTGAAGAGGAACCACTGTCACAAAAACACCTCATGAAAGGTTTTGTATACATAGTTACCATAAATAGTTGTGTGTATATGTATGTAGTAACTGTATTTATACAAAAACTTATTTGGATACATTTTAACAGTGGTCCTTATCACAAATCATGTGACAAATGTTTTGACAGAAGTGGTCCCTTATTGCAAATCAGGTCACATATATCTAATCCAATTGCAAACTGTCATCATATTAATCTTAAATAAGGTTTTAAGATTAACATTATGAGAGTTTGGATTATATTACTGTTAAAATAAACCAATTCATAAGCAAAATACACATTATTTGTTATGTGTGGTTTAAACTAACAGTGATTATCTTGTGCAGGTCTATATGATATTTAATAACAAATTTATTTCAGTTGTTATCTACTTTTATTAAAGGTCTGTTTGGTTCCTGTGAAGATCTATAGAAGTAAGAAAAATCTCCTAGAACGTGTGAAGTTTGACACAAACTGCATCATGAGCTGCTTGTCATATCTATTATGTAACATCAGTTATACTATATATCTACAGTGGATATGTTACTGCTTCTGAGTATTGTGTCTCTACGCTTCTATATAACGTATATATTGCAATCGTACTAGCCTACCTTGTTACAACCCTCCTCTACTATACTGCTGATTATGCATCTTACTTCACTGATGACAACGATCTTCTATTTCCTAGAGGGAACTCATACTCTAGAAGGTATATTGGAGATCAGTGGTGTAAGTAATATACTCTACAGGGACGGGTCATATAGAACAAGGATTCCATGAGACAGTTATGCAATCCACATCAGTAATAACATGTAGTGATAACAACAGAACTGGTATACAGTTTAATAGTAGTACAGATGTTGTATTGAAAAACAAAATGTTAACAGTAACAAACTGTGGGTTTGATACTTATATCAGGGACAAAACATACCCTCGCAAAGCCAATGTTAGTATACTCTTTGTTGACATGATTAATGTCACATTGGAATGGGTATCAGCACCAGAATAGTTTAGGTTTTGGACTCTGTCTAGTCAATACTATTGATGTCTTAATTGCTGATTCTTCATTTGTTAATAATGGAGACTCCTGAGCCTAATAGAGGAAATGTATTAATACTTTACGATGACCAGCTTGAAACACTCTCCAAGTTAATATTGTGAAATCAAACTTTACACTGGCTTAGGATATGGCATGGTTTTGTGGTATAATAATGATAATGGAGCTAAGGTAATTATTGAAGATAGTGTTTTTCACAAAATGCTGCTCAATATGAAGGAGGAGGAATATACATTCATTTGAATGAAGGAAGTGGTAGTATTGATTTATTAGCTGCAACTATACACAGCAATACTGCTCAGTATAGAGGAGGAGGAGTGCATATTGAGTTGCAAGGGAATGGTGTATTGAGTTTAATAAGTGCACTATATATAACAATACCTCTTTACGATTTGGAGAGGAGTGAACGTTCGTTCATATGAACATGATAGTCTTGAGTTTAAGAACTGTGCTATATACAACAATACTGCTCCGAATTATGGAGGAGGTGCAGACATTTATTCAAAAGGGTTATGTATTCAAATGTTCAATTTAATAACTGCACTGTATACAACAATACCTCTCTACGATATGGAGGAGGAATGAACATTCATTCGTCAGGATATGATAGTATTGAGTTTGGTTAACTGCATTATATACAACCATAATGCTCAGTCTATGATGGAGGAGGAGTGTACATTGACTTGTTTGAAGGAGGGTGGGTAGTGTTGAAATTTGTAGTGCACTATATGCAAACAATATTGCCCGTTATTGGATGGAGGAGGAGTGTACATTGATTTGTATGAAGGAGTGTATTACTGAGTTTGGTAACTGCACTATAAATAACAATACTGCTTACCTTGGATCTGGCTGTTTCTCCATGCTTTTCAAATTTCTTCAACAGCTAGTTTTTATTTTAAAACGTTTTATTTCATTTCAATAAAGCTACCAATAAACTGTCTGTATATCGAAAAGTATATCAATCTGCTGTGTGGTATTATTCAATGTTGTTAAGTTACATTTGGACCAAATTGAGGTTAGTAATCATAACACAATGGTTTAGTGGGTTTCAACCAGCCAGTTAAACATTGATAGACACAGCAAATTCGTAAACAATTCAGGCATTTATGGTGGTGGTATTGCTTTATATGAATCCTCCTACTTATTCCTATTAAAAAGAACATACAAATGTGTCATTTGTTGATAATCATGCTAGTAAGTCAGGTGGAGGAATCTTCGTATCACCAGTAGACATCAGCACTGAGTGCTCCTTTATCCTTAATAATTTCCTATTGTAATTCTAGTGCTTTGTTATATTTTGTCAACAATAAAGCTGACATATCAGGTGACGTCCTATATGGTGGAAATGTGTGATAAATGTTTAAAATGAGGACGAATTTAATAACCTTTTCCATACCCGAATCAAACTGGTCTATCAGCAGTGTCATCAGACCCTCTTCAAGTGTGCTTTTGCAAATCAGAATACCAAAACTCAGCTCTGTTACCAAAACAGTAAAACTTGTAATACTGGGGTTGATGTCAGTGTATCACTAGCTACTGTTGTTTGAAGGAGGCTTAACAGAGGGTGCAATAAATTTGTCATCGCAGATAGCTCATCTACGGTGCCAAACTGATACTAACAGATTAAATGGCAATTGCACCAAATGTTATCTTCACATTAAAAACAAACCTTCATCAAACACAGCACAAGTCTATGTGAAAACTAGACGGCTCAATCAGTGGACCTTTCTTGACCACTCAGTTTTAAAGTCATGATGTTACTATTGAGTCCTGTCCAATTGGGTTTCCATTGGGCAATGATACCTGGTTTGTAGACCTGAATTAAATACATCTTCAATAAGTTGTGATATTAAAACACTCAAATTATAAACTAGAAATGGTGACATGTGGATTGGTTATGAAAATGACTCGGAATGTCTTATATTTATCAAAAACTGTCCCTTTGATTATTGTTAGTGATGGAACAATTCATTTAATAGTCACCTCCTAATGCACAGTGCCTTCACAATTAGATTTGGACTACCTGTGGACAATGTGCCGAAGGACTCAGTCTTATGTTAGGTTCCCCAATGAATGTGGACAATGTACCAATGACCATATACCTTTTTTATTGCATTTGCTGTGGATGGTATAGTTTTGGTGGCTTTTGTCATTGTTTTAAATCTAACTGTGTCGTGGTACAATCAATGGACTTATATTCTATGCTAATGCTGTAAAAATATATGAACCCTATTTCTTCCCAAACGGGAAGCGTTCCATTTGTTAGTCAGTTCATCTCCTGGCTCAATTTGGACCTTGGCATTAGGACGTGTTCTAAATAGTATGGATTCCGCCAGTAAGGGCATGGTTACAATGTATCTTTCCAGGCTATGTTGGGTTATTTAATACTTTATTATAATATTGTCAAGATATTCAAGCAAAGTAGTTCGACTTGGGGGAAGACAAGGCAATTCCAGTACTAGCTACCATGATCCTTCTCTCGTACCCAAAACTGATACGGAACTGTCTTTCATGTCCTCCATTACACCAATTATTCATGTAATGATGACACATTACGGAGATGGAACATTGAGCTAATGTCCCAATATGTGGGAGGTTGTCATTTACCATTATTCCTTGTATCTCTGGCTGTATTCATTTTACTAATTGTTCCTTATACCTTCTGCCTTCTTACTATACATTATTTTGAAGGACCTCTATCAAAGTACATGTGCTACTGTCAAAAGTTGTCAACATCTATGAAACATTTCTTGATGGCATATGGAGGTCCATAGAAGGATACATGTCGTTTTGGACTGGATTTTACTACTAGTTCGTCTGTTGTTTTTTAGCCTGGGTGTGTCCTAGATACTGAGACTTCTGTACGCTAGATGGTCTTAGCATGCATCTTAATTTTTGATTGCATTATATAATCTTTATTCAAGAGGACTGTATCAACAATTGCCATTGATTTGTTTGGAAGGGTCTGTTTTTATGGAACCTTGCACTTATGGCCTATGTAAATGACACAAAACTCTGAAAAATCAAACGACAAGTCTCAAGTATTCTAGTAGATCTGTAGCATTTGTTAGTATTATGTGGTATTATACTCTAGCATGTCTGGGATCGTCTGTTAAAGTCTTACTCACAACAAACAAATGCAAAAGTCAAGAGATTATTCAAGAAGCCTCCACCACAACTTCTAGTTCTAATGATACAGAAACTTACTTCAACACTTCAAGATCCCCTGATGTTGATGTGGATGTTGTAAGTAAGTCTACTACGACCTCAGTGTTGTCAATGGAGATGAGAAGGGAATAATATCATATTGTTTGATGATTAGTGCTCCTAAGATTTATACACACATTTGCCGTGTTATATAATGTCATCTCTAAATATTTTGTCATGTCTTTTATATAATGTAGTAGTGTAGTAAGAGTGACAATAAAATTATAGGTCCTAACAAGTATTGTATGTCAAGTGGATATTGATGCATGTTAATTTGGCGGGCTAATAAAAGTTACTTTTTCTTTTATTAACAAACAGTTCATGTTTAATAACATCAGTGACAGGATCACTTGACAATTACAATTAGTTGTACAGGTCACCACCCCCCACATCTTCGCCTACTTTCCAGGTGATACTTATTACAACCAGGACACATGACACAAAAACAAGATTGAATCAATCTGATACATAAACATTGTGATTAATAGTGGGTGTACATGTTATATTTACTACAATGTGACATTATAAACAGGCACATGGACACCAAACAAGGCAGTGATCAAATGATAAACACACGGTTGTTAAAGTGGGAGTACAATGATAATGGACTTACTATTTGATTAGAAATGTGTTAGAAATCTTCTCCATGTAAACTACAGAACATGGTTAGTATATAGATGTGTCTATATTTTATTTTGCTTACAGTATTCTAAGAATGATGACCACATCTATGCATTACAACTTAGACTGAGAAGAAAAGTGTTAAACCCACGAGTAACCATCAAATGCGATATTACCACTATATATATCGTACTGTTTAGTGGTCATATGTAGTAGAATAGACTAAGGTATCTGACCGTGTTCGTTACCCTTGTGGACTGTAAAATAATTACATTAAAGGAGGGGATCACCAACATACTCACATCATACAAACACAACCAATACATTAATAAGGTTGTTCTTTGGTAGTCTAACATAGTTCCTCTTGGGAATACATATGACTGATGAGCCATAAAAACAGGTAAATAAAGGTATTATGTACCTCCTTCTGTGCTCATCCTATCTGCTTGTACCTGTATTCCAGTACCATATGAATGAGAGTATTATTTACTTACCATGTGGCTAGTATTAAAACAGACACATGACACAAAACAGCTTATCAATAGATACATAAAAACATGTTGATAATAGTGGGGGGTAAGATACATGATAATGACTTTATCTAGATTTAGAAAGGTATTATGAAGTCTTCTTGCCCATTAGTAAAAGAAATGGTTAGCATGTCTTGTCTATTTTATTTGTTAAAGTATTCTAGATAGGATTACCACAATCTATGGATTAAAACCGTGATTGAGAAAAGTCTTAAACCAAAGTAAATCAATGGATATCACAACTTATATATAGTACTGTTAGTGGTCATATGTGAGAATAGACTATAGCACCGTGTTCGTTAACCCTTTGTGACTGTAAATAATTACTAGTGAGAAGAGGATCAAAACCAATACTCACATATACAAAGCACAACGAATATTAATACGGTGTCTTTGGTGTTCTACCATAGTTCTTCCTCTTGGTAATACATATGTGAACTGAGCCAGTAGAAACAGGTCAAACTATGGATAGGTACCTCCTCTTGTGCTCATCTATCTGGCTTTTCATCTTGTATATCCCATGACCCATATGAATGAGAGTATTATGTAATTGATTAAAATCTCGATATCAAGATGTAGGTAACATCGCATTACTTTCACTTCATTTGAACTGTTGCTAAAATAGGAGACTGGCGAATTCCTGAAAGTTTTGGATGCTGTATATCATCATCACAATTTTACAGATCTATTCCATATTTTTATTTTTAAGTAAAGTTTAATGTTTTGTGCTCTTAAGCACGTTTGTACTCCATAAAACCATTATTCTTATGTAAAGACTGTACTTATCACTGATTAGGCCGTTTAAAATATCTGTAGCCCAGTAAAAGTTGAGTACGTCAATTCAAACCCTCCTATTAAAAAATCTAAAAGCTATTCCAATGATGTTGCATGGTCATTTCATGATTACTAGGTTCAGGTGAATCCAGTTACCTTAAGTTAAGTCTGTTTACTGGCCTAAGGTTTAACTCAGTATTGATCTCAGAGATAGCAATCCACAGTAGCTACCAAGACAACAAAGGTTGTATTGAGGGTTGTTTCCTATTTTCCATGTTTAGGTATTTTTTTTTTTTTTTTTCATAATAGGTGGAAAAGTGGATCTGAAATGTACAATTACTTCACATCACAGAATGTAGAGTGAAATGTAGGTATTTAAGAGTGGAATTGTTCTGAGTTCATTGGTCCTTCCAGTCAATTACATGGGGTTCAAAGGTTGTACCCATTCCATTTGTGCAGATCCCACAGTCCAAAATAATCTACCTTCTAACTAAACATACCTACCAATATGAAATACTCAATCATTCCTCTGTCAAACCTCCACAAATTGTCACTAGCATGACATTGCAAATATTTTGTTGACATTGTCAATATGTGTTCAAAATGTTAGGGCCGATTTGGAATATTTGTACACCCCGCTAACCCCCTTCTGATTAATCAGCAAAAACAATGAGTAATTTTTTGATGAGTTTTTTAGGAAAAGATCTTAATCTATACAATAGCACACACTACTGGATCATTTGGTTGTTGAAGCTCAAGGGGCAAGTGCCTTGCCTGAAAATCTCAGAATTAGTTCTTTGAGAGGTAACACTGCTCATTCGTCATTAACTATATGGTAAGCAGGATACTCATACATAACATTGAAGTCGATAAATAACACTAGGTTATTCTAATAGTCTTAAAGGTGTAACTTTACAATAAACACCTCAATTTCAGTGTATGATTTAATTTGCTCATTTAAAATAATTTAAATGAATGAGTGTTTGATATAAAATACTAAGATTTGTTCGAGATTAATTTTTTTTTCATTTCTTAAGATATATAGTACAGTCAATTAAAGAGAAGTATTTGAATATAGATGAATTCAAGAACTCCTCGCTTTAGTTGACATATTGTCACTTCAGGCAGTTGTTTTGGCCAGCTTAATAATGAAGATTGGTGTCTATCCATTGTAATACAAGTAATGAATACTTTTAGTAATTTATCATAAATGTACTGATGAAAAGTCATTAAATTCTACAAAAAGAAAAACAAGTAGTAATAACATTGCTTTTTTAAGGTGATAAACCTTAAGTTTGTTATATAGTATCTATTGCACTTATATAGAACTCATCTATTATATTGAAGTAATACCAGGTTACAGTTGCTATTATTATAATGATTGATAAGATGCATAATAATGGTACAGATAACCTTGTTATAAGGGAGGGATTTGACCAGAGTAGGATAGCGGCGTGGCGTATCTTGACGCGGGTGGATCGTTTATTTTACCACATTCCCGTTTTCAAACAACATACGGAGCCGTACAAGCAAGTCCTCACTGTTTCAGGGAGCAGGAATACGCCTGATTAAGAGTCTCAAACCTCTGCATACTGACACAGGAAAAGTATTGTGAAGGATCTCACGGCCTGCCTATGTGGCTCACTTCCGACATAACCTTTTCTGAATCCGGAGGATTCCAGCGAAACCAAGCAGCTGATGAGCTCCAGTACTGATTTTCTAGCCAGACTTGAGACCGTCTAGCAGCCGCGTTCGATGTATGAAGGATATCTCGATCAAGCCCTTCGCTAACCGCTTTGTTGTGGGTTGAGATGTGAGGGTATGCTAAAAAGATATGAACCTGATTCAACATTGCTCGAGCTCTGGAGCTGCTCGGAGTATTGAAACAGCTGTGTCAGAGGACAAAGGATTCAAAGAGTCAAGTAGCAATTCCAGACGCAGTCAGGCAAAGTCCTCAGCGTTGCCGCACGTCGCCGTCGTCTCGTAGGCCGGCCATCGGGGCGGATCTTGTCATAGATGTGGGCGCCACGACCATGAAGGACGGACATTGCAAGTACCGCGTTTCGCCTTTGTAGTAATCCAAGTAGGAAGCTGACCTTGGATGTAGACACTGGGGCAGCTGTATCTATCTTATCAGAGAAGATTTTCAACAGTTGTCTCAGGAGTTAAGCTTAAGCTTTCTTTCATTGCTGTTGAAAACGTATACAGGGAGAACGCGTGCAAGGTATTGGGAACAAATAGCCGAAAAAGTTGTTATCTGTTACAAGGCCATTTGGACTCATTTATTTCTGATGATGGTTCTTTGCCTCATGGGTAGGACTGACTTGTACAGGTCATTTGTTTTTAGACTGGTCATTCAATTGCTGTGGTATCACAAGGAGCCTCAAATAGGGCAGTTCAGGCTGTCCGAGACAATCACCAAGATGTCTTCACAGACGGTTTTTTTGAACTTTACCCCTTAAGCCACATTGTTTGTTGTCAAAGATGCCAAACCTCAGTTCCTAGGGCGCTCCGACCTGTTCCCCTTTCGCCTTGAAAGTCGCATAAGGAAGCACTCGAACCAATTATAGAGGAAGCACTCGACCAATTAGAAGCAGAACGGTGTTCTGGAAAAGGCTTACTCACAGTGATGGGCAGCATCGCTTGTGACTGCTCCTACTAAGAAATGGTTAGTATCAGAGTGTGCAGAGACTATAAAGGTCACTGATTTAAGTCCCGTGCTAGATGGTGGTAAGGACCCAATACTCAACCAGAGGATGTCTTCGCTACTCTTGCTGGCCCCCGGGAAGAGGTTCATTACTTTTTTTTTTTGATCATGTTACAATCATCAATCTGATCTTGGATGAAGAGTCCAGGAAGTAGTTGTTGTGAACACTCATTTGCGGTCTCTACTGTTTATACAGACTTCCATTTGTTGTAGCTTCTGCTCCTGCCCTATCCAACGGTTATGGACCAAATCATCTAATGAATGGATACGAGAGGGTAACATGTTATTAGATGAGATTTTTATTACAAGTACAATCTGATTAGATAAACAGTCATAATGAATTGGTGCAGCATACTGCAGAACTTAGAACCATTGCGTACGTTTCAACATTATAAAAGTGTCGCTTTATGGAGGACTTTTGTTACCCATTATAAATCTAGTTTACCCCTTAGGTTAGAAGCTGACACTTCTTACAGCTGTAATCTCTCATGGTGATGGGGGATGGACAGGATACAGCCTATTGCCCTTCGCATCATGTACATTGTCTAAGAGTGAGCAGAACTACTCTTTAAATAGAGAAAGATGCTCTGGCACTCATCTTTGGTGTAAAGAAAGTTCATTTTGTATCTGTGTGGCAAACATTTACTTTAGTGACTGACCACAGATCCGCTGACATCAATTTTCGCAGCAAGAGAGGGAACTTCTTCCTTAGCTGCGGCTCGTCTACAACATTGGTCATTGATCTTTGTCAGCATACAGCTACAAACATAGGAGCTTGCCCAACAGAAGCTCCGCTAACGCTGACAGTTGTCCAGATTACCGTTTGAAATCACAGGAAACCCTACGTGTCTTGATGAACCAGCTGTTCTTCAATGTATCACAACTAGAAAGCCTTCCTGTCACTTCACACAACAACTTCGAGAACAGCTACTAGAACGATCCTGTTTTAAGTAAGGTCGTAAGTTCTGTTCGATCAGCGATGGCACAATCTTTGTTACCCTACCTTATGTCTTATTGTGTCCCGTAGGTTTGAATTAACTGTAGAGGGAGAATGGCGATTATTGGGTATGCGAGTCATTGTTGTTCCGAAAGAATTCCAAAAAAAGAAATTGTTGGAAGAGCTACATAAAGACCACCCAGGGCATTAGTCGAATGAAATCTGTTGCAAGAAGTTACATCTGGGTGGCCTGTCTCTGATAAATCAATAGAGAAAATGGTCAAAAGCTGTTAATTCTGTCAAGCTGTTAAACATTCCCCAGCTGATTGGCTCCAGTACAGCCATGGACATAGCCAAATCAGCCCTGGAAGAGAATACATTTTTTTGGGGGGGGGATTTGCTGGTCCCTTCCAGGTTTGATGTTTCTTATTGCTGTTTGATGATTATTTCAAGTGGCCAGAAGTGTTTGTTATGAAGGAAAATACAGCCACCAAAACCATTGAATTTGTCCATGTTATTTTTGCTAGATCAAGACTTCCGAACAAGTTGTTACCAGACAATGGTACCATAATTGTGTCCAGAAGATTTCTCCCAACTATCTGAAACCCAATAGGATTAAACATATGTGATCTCCCCCAGGCGGGCATGAAATCCCCCCACCTCCCTCCCCCCCCCCTTCCCTTCCCCCCCCCCCCCCCCCTCCTATCCGCCCCCCCCCCCCCACCCTTGATGTGCTCCCCTCTATCACCAGCTTCCCCCCACAAGCAGGCAGCCTGGCAGAATGATTTGTTCAGTCTCCTCAAGATGGCACTCAAATCAACTGTTAACAGTGGACTATCTCATCAACATCATCTCTCAAATTTCATGTTAAAATACTGTAGTACTCCACATGCCCTACTACTGGTGTATCTCTTTCATCACTGTTTTTGCATCGTCACATTCGAACTAGCGACTGGGATTTAATACGTCCAGATTATCCTCTCAAGTCTTAGCATAAACAAGTCGGCAAAAGGACTCAGCAGTGATGCAACGAGCTCAGGAACAAGTTTATTTGTAGGACAGTCAATCATGGCTCGTAATATGCTTCCTGGTCCCGATTGTGTACCTGGCTGTTGGTCATTGAAAGACTATGACCTCTAACATATCTAGTCGAAAACAGCTGAGCATTTATTATGGAAAAGACATATTGATCTCTTGCATTAGCTGAAGATGGGACAGTCAAACAGAGACTCCACCAGTCTACAGAATCAGACCCTTCAGATCTGATTATTCCTTAGGTGATACCCACTCCCATGGGTACACCTCCTGAAGAAGTCATTACCCCACCTGAGCCCCTGGTCAGAACAGGAACCAAGAATATTGTCCCTGAGGACTCACAGATATCCGAGACATGATCGTCAATCTCCAGATGGTATGGCCGGTATGTTAGAGTTGTTAGGTATGTTTGAACTTAGTCGGAAGGAGTGTAGTATATTGAGACTTTATTATGTTGTGATACGTATAGCATTGTAATTATTTGTAATAATTTGTAATGCCATTGAACATGTCTGTATTATATATGATATATATTGTTTTGTTGTTGTTGCCATTGTTGGTTTCAGATTTAAAATTATTCAGTTAAGTAAAATACTTGAGGTAGTCATGGTAAACGGAGTTACTACAATGATCAAGGGGTAGTAATTGATATCATGTTAAAAACTATGCATCTATCTATTTATATAAACATTACTTTCAGCAATACTTCAGTAATGTAATATAGGTAATGAAAGTTATAAACTTTGTCATTTCATGGACCACCATTAGAATGTATCTAAAAATTTGAAAAATTCATGACTAATAACTAAGTCTGTATTTTGTTATATAACTGTAATTTATTTAATAAATCATGCGTTATTTAGTAAATTCATACAATTATTTAATAGATAAGCATTATTTACTGAATCAACAATTTATTTACAAGTAGATGAGCATTAAAAAGTAAATATAACGTGACAACTGTATAAATTGATGCATTCAATTTTGATACAAACAGCGCCCCCATACATATTCAGTTATCAGTAATGTTGAAATTATTAAATTTACAAACTTTGTCATTTACAATTGAGAAATAATAGTAATAAATTTCCTAATATTGTGCACACGTAAATACTGTTAAATAAAGTAAAAACTGTATGCCAAATTTGAACAGGTACAACAAACATTGTTTAGGTTTTGTCAGCAAACTTTGATTATCAACTAACTTCATTATGCTATTAATAAGTTTAACTTGATCAGCTACAGTGACAGAGTCAGGTAGATAAATCTGTAATGTAAAGAACATCAGTATCCTTAGTAAAATGGACCACTTAATAACTGATACAATACACACATAAATAGCATTTGTGATTAACTTTGCAGTATAGGCGTGAGCAAGAAATAGATACTATTTTAACTAACTTGAAAAATCAAGTCACAAACTTCAATTGAAAAGATGAGCAAAAGAATTACCTTTTGGCTTCCAATAGTGCTTTATATATACACAGTTGAGTTAGACTGTTTTTGATTTCTTAGAATTGCTGCTACTACACCATATTGATGAAATTTTGGTAACAATGACCTCAGTTGAAATGACAAAAATGCTTTTTAAGTGATAAACCTTATTTACTGTTATTAGTATCTATTGTACTACTATATTCCAACACATCTAGTATATTTAAGTATTGCACATTACAGTGTGTTTTATTATTAATTGATATTGATGAAGATACATAAAACGTGACACATCACTTTGTATATTAATTGAATTGCGGCGTTACAGTACAAGTACATAAAAATTTCAGTAAAATCATGAAATGTAGGAATATAACTAACTTATTAAACAGATTACAGCACAAGTACATTAAAATTTCAAAAATCGCAAATTGTACACTAATGGCAGTAGTAAGAATCTGAAACGATGAAAACATGCAGTAATAATGTAGCATAAATTATAGATAGTAGCCACATAAGCAGTAGAGTAATCACTAAGTATATATAGGATTTTGTGAAAGTTGTGGCTGCCAACTAGGTAGTGATTTTTATTACATCATTCCAAACTGTACACTTGTTTTATGGAATATACACTATGAACAAAAATAGGCATCCAATTCACACTTATGCATATTCACATTCAGGATTGTTGCATATTCCAAAGTCACGATTTTACACGACATTGCACATTAAGAATTCACGATTTTACTTAGAAATTGATGATTATCATTGAGAAATGGCAAATTCACTATAAAATCCATGAATTCCGCGAATTACAATTAACTGTGAGAATTTCAGAAAAACGTGAATTGTGAAATATATAATCACGAATTTCCAGTAAAATCATGAATTGCACGTATCATGGTTTGGATTGCAAAAATAACCGTGAATTGGACACCTATTTTTCGTAGTATATGTTTCAGGTGCTTGTACTGCCATCCTTATAATTCATGGATTTTTTAAAAAATACAAATAAGCAGTGCTACACTGTAAAAATGATTAATGATTTAATCATTATTAAGTTATGCAGGTTGCAATTACAAAGTTAAGTTGTTGTTAAAAAAGTAAGCACATTTTATGTAGGTTCAATTACAAAGTATTTTTGTTAAAAAAGTAAGCACAGTTATGAGGTTGCTATTACAAAGCAATTAGTGAAAAAGTTATTTTTGTTAAAAAAGTAAGCATAATACATGGTTTACATTTACTATACTGTCCTACTGCTTATATAGCTAATAAACATTAATTTTAAATGCCTTAGTAATCAAAATAGTACTGATTAAGTTTATTCTTGCATTGCAACTGTATAACCATGCATTGGTTAAATCAACTAATCGTGTTTACAGTTGTACTGCCTGCTGATATGAATAAATCAGGCTACGGAGTGTGACTATACTCATCTTTAACTGGGTTTAGTCAAAAAAATAGCACTACAAATTATATATTTACAATATTCTTGATGCACATGCAGATGTATTTCTAGTTGTAGCTCAAGTAATAATACATTTAGACATGTACCTTGGAATCGTTCTTCTGTGTTATGTGTTCTTTTCCAACTCTCTGATCTGCTATAGGAAAACAACAATTTTAATATGAACCATCATTACAATTAATTTTGAACTTGGAACCTGTTGCTTTTTTCCACCTGGCACACTGTGTATGCTGGCAGTCTTAAAATTATTTGGACATCATGTTATATAACATGTTAT
Organism: Gigantopelta aegis; assembly: GCF_016097555.1. NCBI lineage: Eukaryota > Metazoa > Mollusca > Gastropoda > Neomphalida > Peltospiridae > Gigantopelta > Gigantopelta aegis. Next base: position 52,598 of record NW_024534488.1, read on the forward strand.
GTTTTGTTTTGGCAGTCTTAAATCATTTTGGACATCATGTTATATATATATATATAACATGTTATGTTTGTTTTTTATTGTTTAATATATTGTTGTATGTGACTTTCGAGAGTGACAAATGAAATTAAACTGCATCACCAAAGCATATAGCAAACAATGAATTTCATTAACTAAAACTGAGTGTATGATGACGGGTGTGACCAACAATGCTTGAAGCTTCTTACTCTTATATATTTTCTACCAATTTTATAGCTATTAGTCCTCCACAAACACTGCTATTAATTATGTAATCTTTGTAGCTCTACTCAGTGTTTCACTGTGAATCAGTATCTTCCAAAACAATTATAGGATGGATTTTTTTAAAATTATAGTCTTTTAAATCTAATACTAGCTCCAGACAAACAAAAGCTCAATAATTACTATAATAATTAATGTGATGTATCTAGAAATTACAACAAATGTTTGGATTAAAATAAATCTATCTAAAGACGTCTACAAATTCAACTGCACTTATGCCATATTTCGTAGCTAAAAAAGTCAACTTAAGCCATCAGACCTACTGTTTTTGCTTTTGTGTATGTCTTGGGACAAGACTATTTGTTTTATTTGATCAATTTATACACCAATAAAGTTATATAAACAACAGACCTGGTTGATGCTGGAGGGTAGACTCCATCAAATCTGAATACTTTATCTTTACTCAACATCAACTGATCTGGTCACTAAAAGTGACACACATGTTACTGTCATCATTTTCTTGATGTTGTTCAGTCTTTATAAGATCTAGAGGATAGACCTACATTAATAATCAATGAGACTATTTTAATAAAGAACTTGCAAACTCAAAGTATACAACAATGCACTTTTAAAACATAGTCTATTGATACAAACGTACCCTCACCTACTACTTGAACTGTGACACGTGCCGCCATAGCACGCCTGGACAATAGTGTGTGGGCGTGGCGACATTATTGAATATTAATAAAAAGCGACTTTGTACACAATTATGGCTCAGTCATTGCAAAAATGAATCACTTGTGAGCTGTAACCACAATATGGCAAATAGTAGTGTTATCGTAAGAATTTTAGAATCGGGATCACGTATTTCGGTGGAATTAAACAGTATACATACGGTATGCGTGGGTGGAACTATAATCAATAAGAGTTATGATCATATGGTTGATAGTTAAATTCATTTAATCTTCTAAACATTTGTCGAGTATAAGGACGCCTTAATTCGTGAATAACTGCTGTAACGCCAGAGTAGTGTCAGAATTCGAAATGGCTAGTAGAATAAAGCAGGATTTTATATCCTCGTTGTTGTGACAATTAGTATGCTGTTTCTATTAAGTATGTATTTGCAAGGGGGAAAAAACTTTACTCCGAATACACTTTTTTATACCATTAAATACACGTCTGTCAGTCACAGGAAAGCTGCCAATTTCCACTGTCTTTCAAAAGATCATCTGGGGTTACCGTCTTTACCAAATGTTAGCAAGTCTCAATCAGAATTAGAATCAGAAGACACCTTGGGGAGCACCAATAGTATGGGCTGAAGGCCAACTGAAGCAATGATAGCACAGACCAACCAAAGGGAGTTTACAATGTAGGACTTAATATTGTTGCTATTGCCAAGGTACATAAAGTTCTTACAACCTCTTATTACAAGTGCTGACAAGTACTTCATGAGAGATCATAATAATGTTACTTATTTTGTTATCTCTGATAAACTTGATGAAGTAGGCAAAAGTGAAAACAAACCATCATATTGTAAGTATTATGGAGAAAAGTAGGGTGGCCAAATAATACTTTAGCAAGATATCAGTTATTAGTGAACATAGACATGTCTAACCATGATATGGGATTCATTGTTTCAAGTTGATGCGGCTAGCTCCTTTGGTTTCAAGTGTTTTAATAGTGAGCCCTAGGCTTATCCTAGAGTACCCCTCCATCCTAGTTTATATAAACAACCAAGATTTATTTTTACACTTATGACAATAACCCCTAACTCAACAGCTTATGTTAACCCAAATGAAGGAGAGTACTATTTTTATGGTGCAGTAGCAGTAGAAGTTGGGTGTCTAAGTGAAGTCATCCTATGATGTATTACAATTCGTGAAGAATATATTAAACAGATCTTCGGAAATAAACTACAATAGCTTTGTGGCGAATGATGAGATCCATCTTTAATGATTATTTTTAGTTTGATCCACCTCCAACTAAAGTATATGGCGCCAGAGTATTGTTCCCCAGAAAAATTGGAACGTGCCAAGTAAACTCGATTGTTTGCTTTGAAGGATAAAACCGTGCAGCTATTCGTAGTTTAATTTTTAAAATTATAGTTTAACAGGGGTTTGTTGATTTATTCGATAAACGCAATTTTGGGATGAGCGTGGGGTTTCATTTAACTGCAATAAATGTAGTTTCGATTATACTCATAGTAGTATTGTATTTTGCTTTTGCAGAGCAATGAAAACAATTCATATGATAAGTTATTTCAGAGTGAGTAGCTATAGAATTTATAGTATCTTGTATTTGAGCACAAAGTTTTTTGATGTGTTTTCAGGTTGTTATTTTAATTTGATTAGTAATTGAACGTTGTACCAAAAACAAAATCTAATCAGGAAATCTTGAGAGAACAACAAACACAATCTACTATTATAATATAGTAATATGAATTAATAAAAGACTAAAGGTCCTGACTGTGCTAGAAGATGTGATGATGAGCTGGATGGAAGATGACTACTTTCGTGATAAACTAGACTATCCTCAAGAGTCCGGGTCATGCAGGACGAGAGATTGACAATGAATTTAGTGATGTTAAAATAGGTTAGTATGTTATATACGTATTAGGTATGTTATATATATTAAAAACACTGTTGACTTAAAACATAACCAATAAACAGTTTTTACCTGACATGTAGAATATTATGCATATGTCCAAACTGGAATTATACAAAACTGAGAGGTTTAAGAAAGAGGTTTTGAACAGTAATTTTGTTCCAAAAAGGTCCAGGCCACAAAGTTTTTGGGACAGTAAGTGGTCCCTTTTTGCAAAATCAGGTCACCATAGTTATAGAGATATATGTTCTATAGTTTAATATGCATTTTATATATAGATAATTTTATATAGGGTGTTGTTATAATATTTCATGTTATAAAATGTTATATGCATATAGGATAAGATTGTGCATTTTTGTTAAACTGTCCTTTTAAAAGTGATTTCGGCTTCTAGGATTGGTTACCAGGATATCTGCCTGCTCTTAACTATTTTTGTTAGTAAATGCATACCTTAGGCTCTACTTTAAATCTGTCTACATCAGTAGTTGTTTACGTACATATCACATAAACCAAATATTTGTCGTTAATATGCATTACCTACGTGTTAGTATCATTCTTACTATTCTGTCAGCACCTACCATCCAAACATTTCACAATCATCACTACTACCTACCATTTCATCATTAACTACATTACGTCCAGTCTACAGTCAAAAACGACATCGCCTAACCAACCTTCTTTATCATCTATAATCCATCTTGTTCCCACATCCCAAAACCTTTTTATCATCCATCGTTTTTATTGTTCAAGGTTTGTTTTTACTCCTTGCCTTCAGAACCAAAATTAGTACCAACAAAGTAATCTCTATTCTAAGCAAGAGATCAAATAGATAAGATTTTTAAGATAGATAATAATTGTACCTATAAATACAGACGTGATAGCCGGCCCTTTATTTTCGCAATCCCGGTCTTGAAACTATCAAAGGTGGTGGCTCTTACAATTAAAGAAAACATCAACTTATTCTGACACTTTAATGTTTCATATTGTTAATCCAAGTTACCGGGAAACTAGCTTTTAAAACCGCTTACCGGTATTTTAACGCTCATATTTACGGGTACGTAACCTAGCTTTAAATAACACGCACAGTACGTAAGAATTTTCCCCTGCCTACCTCACATTCCTCATATCAAGTTTAGGGCGTGGGTTCAGGTAGCCTCACGCCCTATCCCCCCCTTCATGAAAGGTAGGCGCTAGGTCAGTCTCTATTACCTATGTCGAATAAGAAATTAATCTCCTGAAAACTGGCTTACCTTTTGGTCTAAGTGCTGTTTTTAACTATGGTATATTGCTTATAAACTGAAAGAAAAACTCAGGAACGATTCTTCTGCCAGGACAACCCAGCAAGATTGACCCCTCACCTCCTTCAGTTGACAAAAACTGCCCCCACGAAAAGGATCCTCATCAGAGTTTATGACAACTAGACCATCCTGAAGCCAATGACTCGTCAACATCAAATTCTAAGCCATCAAAAACAAACTCATGGGACTCCTTGCAGTCAAATCATCTGTGTCATGGAAAATGTACGGTTGTGGCTAAACTTTCAGATAAGAACTCAATTGTGATGTAACAGGCATACATCTAGTCAAGATAAAACCATATCACTCATGCTTGTAAAAAGGATTCCAGAAACTACTAGAGAGTGTACACGATTTGATCTTCAGGAAAAGCATGTTTGAATGGCTCACCTCTCACCTGCTATCCTGGAAAAGGAAAAGAGGGGAATTTTCCCTAACGAAATATGATAGAATTACTTAACAAGTTGTGTATAGTATGCTGACCTTAATAGTTCATTGTCAAAAAAGCCAAGAGAAGCCAGGACACTAGTATGCTGCTGCCAAAAAAACTCAACATTGGGTGGATTTGCAACAGAATGAAGGGTATTTCTTTAGCTATTTTGTTAGCTATAGCTAGCAACAGGCGATTAGTACTGAACTGGGAGAGTGGCTTATGAAAAGAGTCTACCTAAAACCTATGTGATTACTTGGACTGATGACTTTCTATTGATGTTTTAGGACCACAAAAAAAATCACAAAAAGGTTCCTCATATTTTAAATTGCTTTTTATACGAAAGTGGGTCATTACTCACCCCATATAGACTATGTCCAAACAAACATGGAATGAGTAATTTGAAAGGCATAGCTGGGAAACGACAGATTGTTGTTATGTTGACAAACATGGAAGTATCCCTTATCCAATAAAAGTGTGCTAGAACCAATCAAAAGTGGCTAGAGGATTTTTTTTCGTTTCAACAGGTTGTTTCCATTTCGAGATTCAGACTTGGACGATATTTTAGGAATATTTTTTTAGATATTTGTTTCAATTGGACTAACAAGCTTTTGGTAGAGTATCTAGTGATAAGCGTACATTGAGACTTACCAAACAAGCCCTATGTAGGAATTCATTTAAGGGAATGGTTTTATTCGAGTGAAAACAAGTCAGTGATTATGGTCCCAATCATCCCAAGTTCATGAGACAAAATAAATGGAAGGAAGCATTGCATTGTGCTTGTTCGTACAGCTGCTAAAATTTCTGTGCTAGGAAATAATAGTCTCTTTGTTTTTGGCAAACAGATTCAAACTTAGTAAAGGAATGGCCATCAATACATATGGAGCAAGGTTTAGGACGTTGACAATTATGTGCTACATGTAGACCTGATGAATACAAACCCATCTAAAGAAAAGTCTACTGAGGGGGGGATGCCTTTATACCTTGATTGATTACTTTTCCTTGCCGAGTCTTACGTACAATAGTGACGCGCCGCCCAGCCACCCCCCCCCAGAGAGTGGATATGCTCTGACGCGTTGCTGGTTTTTGTGGGCCCACTAACAAATGACATCTTGTTGATAGTGATACTTGTAAAATGGATGTCTTGAATATTCATCATGTTTAACCAATAAAGTTTCATTGTCATCTATCTTATACTGTGTCTTTGAGCGCGATGATCAAGGTAGTACTTTGAATACCATGGTAATAAACTATGCATGTATGTTATATATCTAATTACTTCAGTTGTAATATAGGTAATGATAGTAATAATTGATAATTGGTAGTAGGTTATAGTAATGTTGAATGAAATTATTAAATTCCACAAATTTTGTCAACAAAACATGATTCTTATACATACCTAGCAGGAAGTTACAAATTCTAATTATAAAGTAACATAAGAACACAATATCACAAAGATTAATAATCATGTAAAATAAGTTACTAACATTCTCCCCTTCTAGATTGAAAGATAAGGTCCATAACGATCAATGGGGGGGGCTTCCTGAGTTCTATTAGAATGCCAAAGAGAGGAAGTGGTGTATGATGAGACCACCAATCTAACTATTGCGTAGTGTATAGTCAAAGAATAGTGATATATTGAACATGATGGCGTTGAATAGTGCCAGAATTAAGTTTGTACTTGGTATGAAATGGGACAAATAATATATATTACAGTGACAGGAATCCATTTGTTAGAGCCCTTAATTTTTGGCAATACAAACGATATCCTTACTGCCAAAATTGGACAATGTCTAGTACAGCTGCCATCGTTGTCCTTGTTTCTCAATTACTCTACAAGATATATCTGGATGGAGTAGGTCCAGATGAGTATGAAATCTCTGACCCATTAGTAGTTCAGCACGCAAGAGACCAGTAATACTATGAGGAGTACCAAATAAAGACGATATCTGTTTCTAGTATGTTCTACCAGTATATCTTACATCATGCTTTTTTCTTATTTTGTTAGCAAAATGCATACCTTAGTTCTACGTTGAACATCCCTCTACAGCAGTTGGTTTACTACATATCACTAGGTAACCAAATATTTGTCCCCATCTATCCAGTTAACCTACTGTTTCATTATTATCTACTATTCTGTCAGCACTTACCATCCAAACATCCCCAATCATATCACTACTACCTACCATTCAATAATTAACTACAGAGTAGACAGTCCAAAACTTAATCTTATAACCCACAGGCTGTATCATCAATCAGTCATGCTTTTTATCCCACAGTCCCCAACCATTTGATCTCCACATCATCACTACTACCCTACCATTCTCTTACTCATACAGTAAAGTCATCTCCAACCAAAATTCTT